>NW_022631431.1:0-89289 GCF_010015895.1 Lontra canadensis
CCGATTTCCAAGTAGCTAGTGAAGAAGTTGCATTCGTGTGTAATAGACCTTTTCTCCCAATGTGAGAGACAGCAGCGTACTGAGCGGTCTTACTAACACTGCACGTTTGCCCATTGGGGTCCACCAGCCACGTAAACACACATTTTAAAAGTGTGTTAAAGACTTCTTCAAAAGCACTCAGTGAGTGAGGACTCATGTCCTAACTGGTATTTAATTTACTACTTAGCTTCAAATACACAGAAAACTCTCAAGTCTTACACTTTTTGAAATTTTTTAAAAAATTAGTTTTTCCCAGTAATTATTGATCAAGAAATTTTTCATCACATGGAAACACTGACAGTCCTTTGTTGTTTGTTTACCAGTGTTTCCACGGCTGGCCTGTTTGGAAAACATTTAGGAAGTTTATTCAATTTCTTCAAAGAACATTGCAGCCTCATACTGACAACTTCGTGTGTGTTGAATATAGAATACCAACACTTTTTAATGTTGAATCCACCGGTTGGTAATACCTAGTTTTAAGAAGCAGGACCTTCCCTCGACTGTGTTTTTTTTTTTTTAAGATGAAGCAGATGTTGTTCAAGAGGACAAACTTGCAGTGAATAGTGAATAATTCCTAGAGATCTAATGCACAGTACAGCAAATAGACAATATTGTATTACAATCATTAAACTTGCTAAGAGATGAGATCTTAATTACCCAACCATTAAAAAAAAATTATAATCATGTGATGTGATAAGGTGCTAATTAGTGCTACAATGGCAGTCTTATTACAATATAGAAATATATCATCAACATGTACTGTAATGTACACAATGTTATATATCCAATATGTTTCAATTAATATATATATCCAGTATATTTATGTTATAAATATTGGATATATATTATATATAATATATTACATATTAATATAATATATAACACATTACTATATTGTAATATAAATGAATAAATATATTTATATAGTATATACAATATAATTGTATAATATATTTATAAAATAAAAATAATATACCATAATTAGTATTACATATTAATATAATACATTATATATTATATAAGCATACATATTATATATAACATATATCTGATATATTTCAGTTATAGAAAATATACCAACCAAATTCCTGAGGATCAGAACTCTTGGTAAAATTTATAATTTTGATAAATATTAAAATAGAGTATTATAACTTAAATAGACTCATATAATTTTATTGCAAAAAAATGACTAATTTCTTTTAAGATTTTTCTTTATTTGAGAGAAGGAGAGAGAGCACAGCCAGGGGTAGCAGCAGGCAGAGGGTGAGGGAGAAGCAGACTCCCTGCTAAGCAGGGAGCCCAACCTGGGACTTGATTCCAGGAACCTGAGATCATGAGCCAAAGGCAGATGCTTAACTGACTGAGCCACCCAGGTACCCCCCAAAATGACTAATTTCTAATCTAGATATTAACATTATAGAGAAGGGAACAGATTCAGAGAAGTATATTTTTGGACATTAAGTGCCATGTATTACAGAGAATGTTGCTGTTTCTATTTGTAGTTCAAATCGGTTGAAGAATATATTTGAAAATACTATCCTTTGAAAAGTAACAGAAGGATAGAATTCAGTCCAGTTTGACAGATATCATTGCTTAATGGAATGGAAACTATTTATTTAAAGAAAAAATTACTATAATTTTTCATTCACAGTGTTAGTTTTATCCTAGATAACAAAATAAAAACATATTACTCAGTTTTTTGGGGATTTTTTGTTTTGTTTTGTTTTTTAATGAGAACTGTTTTCCCCAATCTGATGTTATTAACAGTTTTGGGTTTTGTGTGTGTGTGTGTGTGTGTGTGTGTGTGTTTTAAAGACAGAATGTACAATTCTCATATAAACAACTGATGTCAGGAAAATATCCAATCTTGTTTATCTCATGTTTCGCCTTGACAGTGGTTTCATACAAAAAGGTAAAACAATATTACTCTGGTCCTTGTGTTTCCATGGGAACAAGCTGACACTAAAATATTTTAGTGTAGCTTTGTTGTTTTACTTACTGGCATCATTCAAATGTGCTCCAAATTTTCCCAGCTCAAAGGAAGGTCTGTGATACCTGAGGGGAAATGTGCGGTGGGGACAGAGCGGCTCGGGATCCCTCCACCCCTCCTCTCCAGGGAGCCATCCCCTGGGTGCTGCACCCAAGGGTCCCTGGAACCCTGAACTGCTCCTACAGTCACTCCTGGTTGGGTGGGTGGGGTGGAGGTTCTATAAGATTGGAAACGGTGCTGGGCTAGAGCCTCTCAATACTTTTGACTTCTTCTTCTCACTTCTGGGGTTTGTCCTGGCTCTTTCCCCACTTCAGTAAGGTTGGCACTGATATTTTTGTGCTGCTCAAAATCTCCACCTACTGACACCAGCACATGCACCCCAGTGTGTTGAAATGAATTATTGACATCAGCAGCTCCTAAATTAGGATTTATTTTGAATTTCATTGTACTGACAATTTCCAGTATATTCGTCTAGCTTGTCTAGTATTCCAGAGTATAACCGGGAAGGTGATATTTTAGATATGTGACACATGAATCAAGGCTATTACATGTGGCTTTAATTAAATAGTTTCTTTAAGAGCAGTGACAAGATTTCATGGGCCTGCATTTTTCTAGTAAGGGGCCATTTAGTTCATTGTATAAATAGGGAAGGGCCTGTAGGTAGGCAATTAATGTTGGTAATCTCATCTGAATTGGTTTAGGATTTTCTTTTCTGTTTCAGTTAGACCTATACTTCCACTGAATTGGAAGAAACTTATCATCAGCCTTGCTCACTTCCCTAAATCGGTGAGATATGTGCTCCCGGTACTTCTGTTCTTTTTCTCACTTCCACCACCCTCTCCTGGGTCATGTCTTGTACCTTGCTGTGTCCTTGTGCCTGTTAATTATGCAAATCAAGGTTTATGCATTTGAGATAGGTTAGTGGCATGAATAAAACTTAAGTTTCTTTTAAAAGAGCTATGATTAATAAAAATACTGATTACTTAAGCTAATGTAAACAAAACAGGCAAGAAAATTATATGAGAAAATATACATGTAAATTAAATATGTCACAGTCCATCAAAAATCTGATCTTATCAATATTTCTATAATGTAGGGAGAGGGAGACATTTATTAGAGCAAGAAAATAAAAAGAAAAAGTCAGAAAATAAAAAGTGTTGTCAAGTATTTATTGACAAAGGAAATCACTTTCCTCCCAGCAGCAGTCAGGCTCAGATGCAATGATGAATCACCACCTTCCAACACGCTCTTCTGAGAGTGACTTCGGGCACTCAGCATCTGGTCCCTTAGTAGAAGAGATGCCCAAATTGTCCTGCACAATCCTTTTAGTGGTTGCGAGAGAGACAAGAGAAACCAAGTCACAGAATTCTTATCCAACACGAGTTAATTTACACCTTTCCTCAAGTGGGACTTACCTATTATTTCCTTTTATTTCATGGAGTTCATTCCATGCCTGGTTCTCAGCACGCCCGCGCATGCGTGCACACACACACACACACACACAGTAATTTTCATGACTTTACCCTTTTTTAAAAGATTTTATTTATTTGTCAGAGAGAGCGAGAGCGTGTGCACAAACGGGGGAGTGGCTGGCAGAAGGAGAAGCAGGCTCCCCACTGAGCAAGGCGCCAGATGTGGGACTCCATCCCAGGACCCTGTGATCATGACCTGAGCTGAAGGGAGATGCTTAACTGACTGAGCCACCCAAGTGCCCTATAGTTTTACCGTTTTAGAGATAATTCATATACATTCTCACAGAGGGAACACGATGTTATAGGCAGAGATGAAATAATCGGTAATGCATCAGGGCTCAAATCCTAACTGCATCAATCATTTGTCTATAGATGGTTCACCTGAATTTTCTTAACATAATTGCTTTATGTGGGGGGTAAAGAGGTTGGACTAAATAAATTGCACCATCTTTCGCGTCTCATCAATCTGTCAGCATTTTAAAGCGATATCTGTATTGGAAACCGCAGTGTCCATTGCAGTGAATGTGTAGGTATGCTCATCACGTTCCCGCGGACGCCAGCTGCATTTCTCTGCTGTTGGAGGGCATGTTACCTTGAACTTAGCGCACGAGGCAATACACACTTAATATCTCACGGTCTCCATGGGTCAGGATCAGGGCCTGGTCTTGTTGGGCTTTTGCTCAAGGACTCATAGAGAGAAATCACATGTTGGCTGGGCTCTGTTCTTATCTGGACCCTCAAGGAGGGACGTGTCTATTTCTGAGCTGCTCAGGTTGCTGGCAAATGTATTTCCTCATGGCTACAGAATTCATGTCAGCGTGCCTCCTCAAAGCCCACAGTAAGGAGCAAAGTGTCTGCTTCTTCAGATCTCTGCTTCCAGAAAAGGCCTGGGGCATCTTTTATGGGCTCACCTGATTCTGTCAGGCTCACCCAAGAAATGCTCTCTCTGGGGTAACTTACTCGGTTGATTAGGAGTCAACCCAAATCACATGTAAAGTCTCTTCACCTCATGCCAAGATGAGACAATCTTGGGGGTTATATCAGGCAGTCTTGCCGTATTTTATTGTTTGAGGCAGACCACATGTCCCACACACACTCCAGGGAAAAAGATTGCACATAGACATGAGCATTAGGGAGCAGAAATCATGAGGGCTTCCATGGGGTATGCCTGCTACACCAGCTCTGTCACAAGCACTGTGCTAAACCCTAAGATAAAGAAATATGAGTAAGACAATGTACTTTTCCCCCCAAGAGTGTATTATCTAAGCACTGGAGACACAAGTAACACGCACACAGGCATGTAGGGATAACCGGCACTATGAGAGAAGGGACATGAACGAGCAGTTCCACTGAAGCTGGAGACAGAAGTGAGTGTGGAGATGGCGATGGGTTCTCAGGAGAGGGAGCACCTGTTCACAGACATGACAAGCATTAGATTGAAGGAGTGGATCTTCTTTAGAAGAAGAAATAGCAAAAAAAGAAAAAAACAATTGAAAATTGAAGAAGAATTTAATGGAGTGTGGGGGATGTGGGAAAGCTTTCTTGATATCACTCAGATATCAGCTTTAGATTGCAACCTTTCAGAACTTCTCTCTACTTCTTTAAAATACAAGTTTGGGGAAGTAGTTAGCTGTGAAGGAGTAGCGCAGATAACTCGATTAGCCTTTCCTCTGTTCTGCCAAGTGACACGTTCTACTTTGATTGTTTTTAAAGTTGTTGCAAAAGCACTAACATTTCTCCTTCCACCTTTAAACTTCAGTTCTTCAAATAGCTTATTAACTTATTATTAGAGGCACTCAATAAGAGTTTAACAGCAAAGGAAAAACACATGCTTTGTATTAATATATGTTTTCTGTTCTTCCTTCAAAAGGAGGTCAATATGCTAAGGCAGAATTGTGAACACAGAGCTTGAAGACGTTGCATATGACATGTACACAATCCATGTACCTGGGGAGGCTGTTGTGTGAGAATTACAAGAAAAAACATTCCTAATATTAAATTTGGTGTTTTTACTTGTTGACCTACAATTCTAAGTTATTAGATTGGCATTGGATTCAAATAGTGTTCAATATTAATAATAGAGATGAAACAACCCAATCAGTCCATCCATGTATGAGAAATGACAGCCCCGCATGAATTTGGTTTACCCTATTAGGAAAATTTCATTTACTTCAGCTAACAACAAAAACTGCATTTGGAAAAAAAAATAGTAAGTTTAAGTAAGATCTTTAATTAATAACATTTGCCTATAGTGTCATGCAGTGTAAAGCTAAAGATATACACGCATCTGGATATTTCCTGCAGAGGGTCCGATGGAGTGGCTCAGTGCAGAACTAAAGTCATCTGAGCGCTTCCTCACCATGCATTGGACGGATGATGTTGGGATGGCACAGACAGCTGGGGGCTGGAAACACTGGGGGCTTCTCGAATGACCCCATCCCATGTGGTCTCGCCAGCATAGAAACTTCAGGGAACTATAATTCTTATGGGTTAGCTGAGGAATCCCATGGAGCTTGTTGAGAGAGAGCCCCGCAGAAGCCATATTGCATTTGGAAACCTCAGTGTGAATATCAGGTGGCCTCAGTTGGGCTGTCCTGGTCCATGGGGTCCCAAAGTTTTGCCCAAGGGGAGAAAACAGCCCTCCCACTCTCATTGGAGGTGTATTAGTGTCACAGTCCAAGAAGAACACTGAAGATTAGCTGTGTATTGGTACAGCCATCTTTGGTCACACCCACTTGGTTCAGCATTAAGTGACTCATTGGAACAACTGGGGTTAACATTACAATGTTCTAGTTTAAAGGGTCCATGGACAGTTTTTCTAAAGTTATGGATTTTTATTTTATTTTATTTTATTTTTTCAGTGTTCCAAGATTCATTGTTTATGCACCACACCCAGTGCTCCATGCAATATCTGCCCTCCTTAATACCCACCCCCAGGCTCACCCAACCCCCACCCTACCCCTCCAAAACCCTCAGTTTGTTTCTCAGAGTCCACAGTCTTTCATGGTTTGTCTCCCCCTCCAATTTCCAACTGACTTCTCTCCTTCACCCAACGTCTTCCGTGTTATTCCTCATGCTTCACAAGTAAGTGAAACCATATGATAATTGACTCTCTCTGCTTGACTTATTTCACTCAGCATAATCTCCTCCAGTCCCGCCCATGTTGATACAAAAGTTGGGTATTCATCCTTTCTGATGGAGGCATAATACTCCATTGTATATATGGACCACATCACCTTTATCCATTCATCTGTTGAAGGGCATCTTGGTTCTTTCCACAGTTTGGCGACTGTGGCCATTGCTGCTATGAACATTGGGGTACAGATGGCTCTTCTGTTCACTACATTTGTATCTTTGGAGTAAATATCCAGTAATGCAATTGCAGGATCATAAGGTAGCTCTATTTTTAATTTCTTAAGGAATCTCCACACTGTTTTCCAAAGTGGCTGCACAAACTTGCATTCCCACCAACAGTGTAAGAGGGTTCCCCTTTCTCCACATCCTTCCAACACTTGTTTTTTACTGTCTTGTTAATTTTGGCCATTCTAACTGGTGTAAGGTGGTATCTCAATGTGGTTTTAATTTGAATCTCCCTGATGGTTAGTGATGATGAACATTTTTTCATGTGCCTGTTAGCCATTTGTATGTCTTCTTTGGAAAATTATCTGTTCATGTCTTCTGCCTATTTTTTGACGTGATTATCTTTTTTTTGAGTGTTGAATTTGAGGAGAGGAGTTCTTTATAGATCTTGGATAACAGCCCTTAGTCTGTAGTGTCATTTGCGAATATCTTCTCTCATTCCATGGGTTGCCTCTTTGTTTTGTTGACTGTTTCCTTTGCTGTGAAGAAGCTTTTGATCTTGATGAAGTCCCAAAAGTTCATTTTCGCTTTTGTTTCCTTTGCCTTTGGAGATATGTCTTGAAAGAAGTTGCTGTGGCTGATGGTGAAGAGGTTACTGCCTATGCTCTCCTCTAGGATTCTGATGGATTCCTGCCTCACGTTGAGGTCTTTTGTCCATTTCGAGTTTATCTTTGTGTATGGTGTAAGAGAATGGTCAAGTTTCATTCTTCTATACATAGCTGTCCAATTTTCTGAGCACCATTTATTGAAGAAACTGTCTTTTTTCCACTGTATATTTTTTCCTGCTTTGTCAAAGATTAGTTGACCATAGAGTTGCAGTTCCATATCTGGGTTCTGTACTCTGTTCCATTTGTGTGTCTGTTTTTGTGCGAGTACCATGCTGTCTTGGTGATCACAGCTTTGTAGTAAAGCTTGAAATCAAGCAACGTGATGTCCCCAGTTTTGTGTTTCTTTTTCAACATTTCCTCAGCAATTCAGGGTCTCTTCTGGTTCCATACAAATTTTAGGATTGTTTGCTCCAGCACTTTGAAAAATGCCTGTAGAATTTTGATTGGGATGGCATTGAAAGTATAGATTGCTCTAGGCAGTATAGACTTTTTAACAATGTTTATTCTTCTAATCCCTGAGCATGGAATACTTTTCCATCTTTTTGTGTCTTCAATTTCTTTCATGAGTGTTCTTTAGTTCCTCGAGTACAGATCCTTTACCTCTTTGGTTAGGTTTATTCCCAGGTATCTTATTGTTCTTGGTGCTATAGTAAATGGAATTGATTCTCTAATTTCCTTTTCTATATTTTCATTGTTAGCGTATAAGAAGGCAACTGATTTTTGTACATTGATTTTGTATCCTGCCACATTACTGAATTGCTGTATGAGTTCTACTAGATTGGGGGTGGAGTCTTTTGGGTTTTCCATATAAAGTATCATGTCTTCTGCGAAGAGAGAGAGTTTGACTTCTTCTTTGCCAATTTGAATATCTTTTATTTCTTTTTTGTTGACTGATTAAAGTTATGGATCTATTAGGAAATATCAGGTGTTGTGATACATACCATAAGCACAATATCTTATGCTATCTTCCCAATAACTTTATGAGATGTTAACTAATGTTTTTCCCATTTCTCAGAAAATATTTAGTAAGGTAGATAACTTTCCATAGGTACATGGGAATGGACATTTTGAATTCACATTTGACTTCTGAGTAGTTGCTCCCAACCACTCTGCTTTACCATCCTGGTCCCTCATTTAAGGAGACAGATTTCAGAGATCAGTGGATTTACTCATGATCACAGTTATGTGGCCACTGACCCAAGACTAGAGCCTAATATTCCTGAATCCCTGCCCAAACCAGACTGTTCCTAATGATTAATATTGAAGTGAGCAACCTTGATGGTTTACTTGCAAGAATGTTTTGGAAGGTGACATAATATTTAAATAGATCAGAGTGGGGCCAGAGTTTACTCTGGATAATAAGCTGGGCAGGCCGCCAGATCCTTGATGATCAGTTCTCTTGATGGAAATGTTTACAAAATTGCTCTTATTATAGTCTCCCAGAAACTGTGCCAATATGTGCTTATGCACCCCTCTTACCTCCAGATGGTGCCCTCAGCCTTCCAGAAAGCCCTCAGCTGACCCTGGCCAGTGAACAGGATTCAGTGTGAGGTATGCCCCCTCTCCTGGCCACCTCTCATCCTGTGACCTTCCCTTTCTGCCTTCCTTCAGCTCCAGAAGGCCATTCTCTTTCTCTTCTATGAAGATTGGATTTCAATCAAACCAAAAGAAACCTGGGGAGTTTTTAACTCTGTGTGTGTGTGTGTGTGTGTGTGTGCGCGCGTGTGTGTGTGCATATACATACACATATACATATACATATACATGTATATATATAAAAACCTAAATTTCAAAACAACCATTTGTGATAAAAGATTTAACCCATTTTTAGGTTAAAACTTCTGGGTATGAAAATAACATGCTAAGTATCACACAAAGACAGAAAATTTGAACTTGAGATTTTGAACTTGAACTTGAGATTTGAAAAAAAAAAATAAATAGTTGTTTTCACTCCCCAAATTGACTCCTTTTATGTGAAATAAATCTGTCTTCATGTCCCTGATTTATGCTGTTGTCCTGATGTCACTGGGACCAAAGCACTCTTTGACTCACAACATGTCTTAAAGACAAAGTCAGCCTTCCTTGATGCTCTGGAAAACCAAGCCGAAGCCAGTGGTGGGTGCCAGGTGTTGACCTGAAGGGTCTCTGGTTGGCTGGAACCATCTTCTTTCTGTAAAGGAAATTCAGACATCAGTGAATGTGTGTGCACACACAAGCACATTTTCCCTCTTCAGGGGTTTGTGAGTGTCATGATCTCACAATCCAAAGAGTGATGGAGACACCCTGAGCACTCCTAGACCCAGTTGAACCCCTAAACCCTTTCCATGATGTTTGATTTGAACTTTAAAGCACATGGCCCATATGTTTTAGGTAGAATTGTATTAGCTATGTTGCAAATTATAAAACTGGCCTCTCTTAAGCCACTTTAAACCAACAGAGGAATTTAACATCACATAACTGAGAAGCTCACAGGAAGTGGTCTGCTGGAGCCACTTTGGAACCAGACCTCCAACAATGTCCTTAGTTCATTTTATTCCCTCCCTCCCTTCCCTCCACCTCTCTCTCGCCTTCTCTATCTCTCCCTCTCTTTCTCCATATGTGCTTGCTCTTTTCCTGGAGGGGCCCTTATTATTCTTCTCAAGAAGTCTCATTTACTGCAGTGACCAACAAGCAACTCTGGGCTTAGCTTACACCAACTATACCTCTCTTTATCACTAATACCAGCAAAAGCTCTGGGGTCTGATTCTTATAGGGATGATGTGGGTCACATGCTCATTTCTGAACCAGACTCTGTGGTCAGGAATAGAGAACATTCTAGTTTGCCAGGCATATCATCGTGTGTTCATCCTTGAGTCTATAAGCTGAAATTATTTGATACTAACCCAAAGACATAGCCAGGGAGTGGGAGAACAGTATGTCCCTAAAAGAAGTAAGAATGAGGAAGTGGATGGGTGCTGGGAAATTAAACACTGGCCGTGCATGTTCTGCTTTGTTGCTCAGGTTAAAAAGCAGACAACCAAGTGGGCTGGACTTCGTGTAACTAGAAAGTTGTTATTTTTTCCACAAATGAAACAAATTGACACCCATAAGTTAGTTATATTTTAGGGAAAAAATAGGTATTTCCATGCTTTTTCAGATTTATGGCTCTAGCTTTTCTGTCCCTCTTGTTCTAAATACCTAGCACATGTCTTTCCAGCTTGGGACACACTTGACTTTTTTTTTTTTTTTTTGGATGTGATTCCCCCTCACTCTCTACCTCTCACCACTGAGACTCTGGTTAAGAGATACTCCTTTCCTCATTTTCCTTATGGGGTATGTCTCTGTATGTCTGGTTCTATAGGACAACAGTAATGATGGCAGAGCGAAGTTTTCATGTTTACTAAGGCTGGGGATGTCTCATCTTGGTCTCACCCTGCACCTCCTACTAGCTCCTTGTACAATATTCCTCCCCTGTTGTAGGCAAATAGCAAATATCATAAGCCTGTTGAATGGCACATATCTGTTCTTAGATTTTTAGTACACTCTCAATAAAAGAAGTGATTGAAAAGAAGATGCATTTTCTTAGGAACAGTGCTTCATTTTACAGGAAAAAAAAATCACACTGTCAAAAATTCAGATTTTTTTTTCTGCAAGAGAAATTAATAAAGAATTCAAACCAATTTGATTTATTTGTGATAGAACAATTTACTGGGTGCCTCCATTGTGCCAGATCTGTATTATCTATAGTGAATTGCAAAAGGTCCCTTGTCTCAGAGAATAGTCTGTTGACCGAGACACACAGATGGAGAAAACCATGAGCTGGCAGATGCACTTAATCAGGGGTGAATATCAGAATTATACAGGGACCTTTATCAAAATGCACATGCCTGGGTGGGGTGCCCCCAAACTGGGGAGGTCTGGCGAGAGTCCTGAGTACCGCTGACTTGTAAGTTTCTTTTCAAGTGATTTTTGGAAGACATGCCTCATTAAGTCTGTATATTGTTTTTGAAGGTGTTCCAGAGAGAATGGCTCCAATATCCCTTGAGCCTTTTCCAGCTCCACGTATGCAGTTAAGTAGCAAGCCGTTCCACTCAAACACCACTCCTTGAAGGGATGATGCAAACTTTGGGATTTCTCAGGATTTTCGAACTATTGACTTTGTGGGGATGAAATACACAAAATTGTGCAGATAAATAAGAGTGGTAGTTAACTCTTCCATTTTGTTATGTTGAGGATTAATTCACTGAGTTTGCTTTTGTTGCAGTCTTAAATTTAGATCTACTATATTTCCCAAACATTAATATTGTTGCAGTTATTTGTATGCAAGGCAGGAGACCATTGGGAAAAGTCATTAAAATGCCACCATTGTCCAGGGGAGTTAGAAACACCTCTAATTGGAATTCAGACCTCCTCCTTCTCCTTTTTCTCCTTTTTATTTAAAAGTGGCAGAAACCCAATTGGGACAGAATGGGAATTTATTAACGCATGTAGCTCAGTACAACCAAGATTAGGGGAAAAATCATGTGCTATGTCTCCCAGTCTCCCAAACTGTATATGAAGGGGAAGGAGGGGGGGGAAATGGCCATGGTCAGCTACAAGTTTGCATTATGCCAGTGGAGCAGCCTCAGAGAAAAGACAGTCTTCTTCCAAGTGGGCATCAGAAACGAACGACAGGCTCTCCTCAGCCCAGCGGGTGTCATGAGCCCAGTCCTGGGGACCATCACCATGGCTGGTCAGCGGCACACTGTGATGAGAAACTTGGCCAGAATGATGTGGGATGGAATTGAGAGTCACAGTTCCCCTAAAGGGTGTATGTGTGTCTGTGTGTGTGTGTATGTGAATATCTGTGTATGTGTGTCTGTGTGTGTGTTTGTGTGTATGTATATGTCTTTGTGTATGTGTATCTGTGCTTGTGTGTCTGTGTGTGTTTGTGTATGTATGTGTGTGTCTGTGTGCATGTGTGCATGTGTATGTGTGTGTCTGTGCATGTGTATATTTCTGTGTCTGTGTGTGTATGTGTGTGTCTGTCCATGTGTGTCTGTGTGTGTATATGTCTGTCCATGTGTGTCTGTGTCTGTGTGTGTGTTGGGGAAGAGTCGATGCGGGAGTCACCCCTAACAGAAGAAGGAGAGGACAGGCACTGAGTGTAGTAAATCCACAAATCCATAGTGCCCATTCTGAGCACTAATTGTCCCAACTAAGAATGTGCTTTGCAGTGACACTCAGACCCAGCAGTGAGAATTCCTCAGCAAGAACTTTGTTCTCAGGGGTGGTATATTAGGAAGCCTACAGAATTCACAGGAAAATATTGGCTTAATTTTATGTTTAAAATAAGGTATTACGGACACTAAAATAAAATATAGAAGTCAAAGACTTCATTTAGTCGTTTTGAGGGTATATCCAAGGTTTTTTTTTGTTTTTGTTTTTGTTTTTGTTTTATAGTTTTCCATTTGTTGCCAACGTAGTCCCAGATGATGTTAGTGTTCATTGCTGGTTTCTGACCTGAGACGGGGCAGTAATGTCAGCATCAGGGTGCCCAGCTCCGGCTGTCCTGGCAGCCAATCCCAGAACCCAAAGCCCCTGACCAGGGGAAGCTTCCTTGATTGTCCCTTCTTTTCTCCTCCAGCCTTGAAATCTGCCCTCTTCAATATACGCAAACAAACTTAACCTTCCTCACGTAGCAAGCAGAGCACAGCTGCTGTCACATTTTGCACTCCCGGATATGACACGTAAAAGTGTCCTCATGTTTCTAGTTGCCACTTAAAAAATATTTTAAAATCTTTGAACTAAAGCTGAGTTTCACATTTGCTATCAAAAGAGATGTGCTAGCTTATTTCTCTTATTATCTCTTCTTGAAAATTTCTGATGGATATAATGGCTCAGATCACAGTAGATAGCATTGTTTTACCGGAACAATATGGAACTCTCATTGAATGGAGGACCTGAACAAACATGTCTTATTCCAGAATAGGATTAGAATGCCTGTAGTTTAATCCCCACTTCTGCTTTTTAGAAGCTATTTTCCTTGGGGCAAATAATTTCGTCTCTTGGTCCCTCAATTTCCTCACCTGTACAATAATAATGTTATGGTTCTGTTACAGAATTGTTGTAAAAGTTATTATTAGTGAACTGCTTTGACGCAGTACTTAGAATGGTGCCTGGCATGTAATAAGGATTGATATGTATTGAGTATCGTATCTGCTATCTTACTGCAATTAGGCTCATTCTCATTACTGCTCGACTGTTGTTAAAATTCAATCTGCAAAGAAACCATTTATGTAGCAACAGAAGAAGCCGATGCTTTGTCTTGAAATGGAGATAGCTGGACTGCTTAACCCATCTGCTAGTAAAATATAGAACACGAGTGGACTAATCAACTCTTGTACAGAAGGGCACATCTTTTATTTTAAATTTAAAAGAATAAAAATCAAAAGTAACTAAGAGTTGGATAATAGGAAAAGTGACAAAGTAACATTAGCTAACGGACGTTACTGTGCCATCTTCAATAGTAAGCTTAGTCAGGAAATAACTTCAACTCAATTTTTAAGAAGCCTACAGACTAATGCTTGGGCTTTTGACTATCCACTAATCTATTGGTACAGAATGTGAGGTTTTTTCCTCCCACGTTTTAGAGTCAGTTGGAATAACAGTACACCTGGGAATGTGTGAAAATACAACAGCAATACAGCTTGATGACCTCACTGAAGCCTGATTGGATTTTCACTGGTGGGCCCTTCTTGCTATGGGGATCTGAGATCCTACAGTGATACCACACACATAATTCCAGCCATAATATGTCTGATGCAAATCCAAGGGATTTCTTTTTGAGACAGAGGGGGAATAATTTTTTGAAAGAGATACATTTGGAGGAACATTACTTTAAACATAAGACCATTAAAAACACCATTAAAAACCCATTTCTCTCTCTTTTTTAAAGATGTTATGCAATTTATTTGAGAGAGAGCGTGCATGTGCATGGAGGGAGGGGGGAGAAGCATATTCCCCACTGAGCAGGGAGCCCACTGGGGGGCTCAGTCCCAGGACCCTGAGATCATGGCCTGAGCCAAAGGCAGACGCTTAACTGACTGAGCCACCCAGGTGCCCCAAAACCTGTTTCTCTTAAAAAAAAAAGAAAAGAAAAGAAAGAAAACATTTATGTCTAGATCCTTTAGAGACATCCATTCACTATGTGGAATATCTTTTCTGCTTTGTTTGTGTCATTGTTAATTCTTGATTTGTTGTTGTTGTTGTTGTTGCTGTTGTTCTATTCAAGGTAGGGTTCCAATTCCAAAAATTTGGGGTTTGGTGGTATGTTAGGAGGCTGGTGACATAATTATAATAAATAATAGCATACTTTTAATTGGCAGAAGAAAATTCTGCACATTTCTGTAAATCGAAGACTTTTAAATATATTCCAGTGACATGTGTTTGTGCATGTGTTTCTGCATAATATGTATTTGTAGAAAAATTGAAAATGTTTTTGTATGTCTTAATACCCAGCAATTTTGTATGGAAAAGACTTAGCATGCACCAAAGTTAATGTCCACTACATATAACACTGAACACAGAGCCCAGACAGGCTTTAACATACAGCAAAGCATGGAGAATCAAATCTTGTTAAGGAACAGTTGTTTATCTAATTTTGCCTTATTTGGACACCAGACTCCATGATGACATGGTACTATCATCTTCGCATGACAGTTCTCGAAATGATTCCTTAATTTGGAATTTGAGAATATATGAAAATAATTTTTGGAGAGTGTGCTGATAATAATATATCATTAAAAACATAACCTGGTTTACACTGACCCATAAGAATATATACCAAATTTTGGCATCAGTGTTCCATTCCTCCCGTTCAAGAATTTTGTAATAACCCTTAACCCGTTGACTGAGGCAACGGCTCTCATCTGATCTGGTGTCATAGCCCCCCTTCTGTACCCCACATCACTGTGTTCAGTACCATCCTATGCATCTGATTCTTTTTTCTGGGTTCTAATCAGAGACAGAATATAGCTGCTACATTGCAGAATTTGGCTGGATATTCACAGACATTGATAATTTGACATACTTCAGAAGATAAATATAAGGGTTTTTGTACAGTGCCTTTTAAAATTGACTTCTGAGCAAGAATTTTCTTCCTTCCATAGCTTTTTCAAAATGCTGGCTGCTTGCTTCCCTCCTGATCTCAGGAATGTCTCCAAGGAGCTTCAGATCTTGGTCCCCAAGCCATGTGTGATCTCCTCCCAGATGGGTCTTCTCCACCCTTGTCAGCAGCCTTCATACAGGGCCATGAAAGTCCTGTTTCAGAATCTCTTTGGTGGAAAAATCAGTTTTTGTTTGAAGATAGCGTTGAAAATTTTGCTCGTATTATCACATATTATCACATTCATGTCAATATTGCAGAACATACATGTATTAAAGGCTATAAAGTCAAGAGAATAATATTATCATTTAATGAAACATTGACTCTCAACTCTTAACTGCCAAGGTCCATGTAGTATACCAGAGAAGATGACCAAATAGGAAATTTACAGTTTTTAACCGCTTTAGCCACATCACAGAGGTAACTGATTAGATCTTAGGTATTGGTGGGAATGTACTAGTTTGGAGGCTTCAGCTTCCAGAGTTTATCTAAACAAATTAGACCTGGGAAAATAAAATGGAGTCATTTAGCCTGGAGGTGGCACAAGGGGACCACCAGATCATCTGGCACGTGCAAGGCTGGGACTGGACTTACACGTGAGGTATATCCAAAGGTATCCATAACTTTATGCCTATTTTTAAGGGGATCTGTCATCAATGAATGTTTAAGAACCATTCTGATAGTTCTGAGGCCAACGAAGTAGAGGAAGAGTGACTGCACGAAGTGTTCTTCTGAAAATACCATGTGAGTCAAGTAAGAAGACCAAAAACTGTGTACACCCATGATAAAGGAAATACATATGTTTACCTGTGAACAAGGAAAATAATTGCACATCTACTAAATATCTCATTAACTTTTAAAATTCCAACTTAACAGGTACTAAATTTTCACCAGGTCAGCTAAAAATGAACTTTTAGGTCCAATAGCAGAAAAATAATCCTTGTACTTTCTTGTTTCCCCAAATCCCTTTGTGTTCTGGTAAAGGATTTAAGGTTTGGAAAAGTTAATCATTCTAGGCCTCAGTTTCTATGAATAATGAATAAGTACATAACAGAGTGAGGAGGATTAGATGAATAAATGGATGTAAACCTTGCACAGGACACTACTTAGAACTTGCTAAATTCTCGATAAATACTAGCTGTTGTTGTCATGAATGAACAGATGATGTTTTTCTCTGAACATCTTCAGAATGTGGAAAGATTATTTCTGCAATCTGTAATTTATAAATCCATACTGTAACAGTTGCCTTGTGAGATTTGATTGAGTCTCTGTAGACCTTGATCATTTGTCCTACTTCAGAGCCCCAGTAGCACTGCAGAGGTTCCAAACTAGTTCAGAATCCTGATAACAACTCCAAGGGAGTCCCTCTGATAACACCAAGAAGGATGAAAAGGTTGAAAAAGGATGAAAAGACAAACTTCAGACTTATTTGCAGACCATATATCCAACATAGGACTAGTATCTGGAATATATAAAGAACTATCAAGATGCAACAGTAAAAACAAGGCCCAGACACCTGTTTCAACTAGGAAATGAGCAATGGGCATGAATGCACCTTTTACTTGGAAGCATATATAGATGGAAGATATGCCCATGAAAGGATTTTCAGCATAATTAGCCATGAGGGAAATGCAAATTAAAGCCACAAGGGGATATCACTGCATATTTATCAGAATAACTAAAATAAAAAATTGTGACAACACTGAATACTGGCGAGCACGCAGAGGAGCTGAGTCCCTCACAAATTGCAGGCAGGGAAGTCAATGGCGGGGTTACTCAGGAAGAGAGTTAAGAGCCCCTTCAGGCAGCTAACTGTAGCTCTGGAGTTGACCTCTTGGACATTTAGCTCACAAAAATAAAAAGGTATGATCATATACAAACCTCTCCACAATGTCAATAGCAGCTTTTTCATAATAGCCCCAAACATGAAGACAACCCAAATATTCTTCACAGGATGAGCAGTTAAATAAGCTGTGACACATTCATACCATGAAATTCTTCGCAGCAGGGAAAAGACTCAAACCCATGACTCCTTGACCTGGGACTTCCCGTCCCTCGTGATAATGGAAGGGTTCTGTGTTCTGACTGTGCTGTCGGGAGTCTGCTAACCTGTGCCTTCGTGTGAGGAAAGTTGACAGAGTCAAATACACATGCTCACACACTGAACCCACGTAAAACAGGGAAATCTGAATGACATTGTAGAGTGGATTCAGGGCAATATCTTGGCTGTAATATTAGAGTATCATTTTGCAAGATGTTACTTTTAGGGAAAGCTACAAAGTATGCAGATTCTTCCTGTATCATCTTTATAATTGCATGGAAATTTAAAATTGTACTAACACATTTCTTTTAATTAAAAATGACTTAAAAATAGGGGCCCTGCATCTTCCTTGTTAAATTATTTATACCTATTTTTATAATTTGTGTTGTTATTGTTATCAGCACTTTTTTAACCAATTAATTTGGACAGATTATTCAAAGGTAGACAAAGCCAAAATAGTCTTTATCTGAGGAAAGTAAAGATAATTCAACATCATTGAACTACCAATATAGTTTATTCTCTTTTCAATTATAGGAGGAAAAGGGCATTCTTTTACTACTGTAGGTGGACCTCATCTAACAAATTCCAGTATGGCTGTGAAGTATAACCTGACTACCAGCATAGGTTAACTCCTGCCTCTGTGTGAAATCAGCTTGAATTATACATTATGTCTACATTCCACCTGCCCATGGGGATTTAATCTAAGTCACTTCAATTTCATGGGGGTGAGGTGTTTGAGGACCGTCGTGTCACAGTGTCTGTAGGGAGGAGTTCCGGCTGTTCTTTGTTACCTGGACACGCTGAGTCCTTTGAGACGTGCATTTCACCATTTCGTACTGTCTTTTATCCACATAACTTATTGGTAAATCACCCTTTTTACCTGCGCAAGGCCTCTGAGGTTTTAGCCTTCTCATAATAAATGTCATTCTGCTCTCAAGGGTACGAAACCTATTTGGTTGTTCTCATTGCCGTCCCCATCATTCTGGGTCTGCATTAAACTTGATGCGACTTAAGCCTGTGCACTTGCTCAGGGTTATCCACAGATAGAGCGGATATCATTCCCCGGTATCAGCACCGGGTAAGAGCCGGTGGCAAATCCATCTGCAGAAACAGTGCACGTCATGAGAGCTGCAGGAGTTTTCTATTGTTTTGTAAAACAAAACAAAACAAACAACCCACCAAAAAAAAAAAAAAATCAAAGATAACACCTCAAAACTTAGTGGATTAAAAGCACAAACATATTTTCTGTCTTCATGGGATCAGGAATCCAGACCGAGTGGTGTCTCTGCCACGGGGTCTCCCACCACTGCAAGCAAGATGGCGTCCGAGGCTGGAGGCGCACAAGCCCGTCTCCCACGGCTGCGGGCAGACCTCACGTCCTCACCTGAATTCGAGGCTTGTTTCCTCCCTGGCCCGACGAAGAAAGCAGCCATTTTAAGGGAAGACCACCTCACAAGGAACCGCGGGCTGACTCCGGAAGCCGAGCACCTTGCCTTACAACTACAAGGACCACGGTTCAGCGGACAACCACACACGCTTGGAGGGGAGCCTGGAGTCTCCGAGGAGACAGTCGTCCCCTGACACCTTGACTGAAGACTCGCGACTTGCCGCAGCAAAAGACCCAGTCCGGCGGGGCTCAGACTCGAAACCCATGGGCACTAAGATAAAAAGGTATTTTTGCTGTAAGCTGTGAGCTGTGAGGTAATTTTTTTCGCAAAACCACAAACCTGATACAGAGTTTGATGCCTGGAAACACCGGGGCGTCTGAGGGCAGCTGTGGAACAGGCAGTAGGCAGACGCTGAGGTAGGTTTGAGAAACATGAGAGAGAAAGTCTAAATTACCTTGAACAGCTGTTAGTGCAAATACGGACGTGGAAGGTATTGCCCGTGAGGGCCAGGAGGAGGGGGATCACTGTGTTGGACCCTGGAGGTAGGGCGGTCCTTGTTGGCTGGTGACGCCAGTGACAGGAAAGCAGGGCAGACAAAGGTCTCCTCCAGGCACTCGGGAAGCATAATTTAACAGTATCAAGCGTCTTAGGTAGCGAAGGGCATTTCTAGGCAGTGTTGAGAATGCCACCCAATTGCTTCTTGCTGTTTATAATAAAACAGGAAAGGAAAGAGATTGATTGAGGAAAAAAACTAGTAGACAAACAATGAAACCAAACAAAACGGGGGCTTGATGGTTTAGAAAATTCTGTTTTTTCACATGGCAAAAGCTGTTAAAATTAAGAAATTGCTTCTGAAAGTATGTCCTAGAGAAAGAGGATGTGCCTGTAACATCTCTCTAAAACCATAGGAAGGTCAAACAGTCACAGCGTTCACGCACACACAGGCCTTCAGAGGGCCTACATGGTCAAACCACATGGTCAGACCACAGGGTCAGACCACAGAGTCTCTAGGAATCTTACAGGCACTGCCCCTCGGTCATCATAAGTGCCAAAGATAGGGAAGGGGTTTTCATAAAGTGATATTATCAAGAACTGGAAAACAAATCCATTGCAGACCCCCAAAGTTCTTGAGAAAACTATGTCAGCAGAACACCTGCCCTATTAACCTGAAAATATAAGGAACACAAAATGGCGGGAACTATTGGACCCTCCAGTTGCCATTGGTGCAAAGCACTTTGATAAAACTACTCAGCTGCAAACAGATCCAAACCATGTCATACAGCAAACAGCTCTACCATGGACCTTGTGTGAGATGGGGACAGCTATTTGGAATGTTCAGTTTGCCAAGGTGGTATAAGTGTTTTCCACTGAGAAAATTCACTGGAAGAATGGGTGGGGTGGGGGACTGTGTCTTCTACCGTCCTCTTTGCAAAGATTTTCAAGATCTTTGTGATATGATCAGGATTTTTCTCAAACTGCACAGGCCCCCCCTTCCATGGCAGGTGGGGGAAATGATAACCAAGTGGGGCTTCCTGATGCATAGTTTAATTATAAAAAGGTATTTTGAAAAGGGTGGTTCTATAGAATGTTTACTAACAGTATGTTTTTCTGCAGAAAGCTCCCCAGGGCAAGAGATCAGTAATAGCACAAGAATGTAATTTACAGAGGTGGTTGGTTAAGTCAAAGCCAGAAGCTTCCTGGCCAAGATGGCACCAAGGACCTGAGCTACCACCGAAACCTTGGCCCCTGAATTAGGTTCAGCGCCCATCATCATAAAGACCAGTGTTTCAGAGGTAGTTGCACAGTTTATTAAATTGTCATTGGTCTGCATGAGTCATTAAATAACATATGATTTAATAAATCCTGTCTACGTGCTAGTATAGTTGAGTAAAATGTAAATTAAATTATCCTTATATAAAAACTGTAAGTGACTTCTGATCATACTCAGGATAACATTTAAAAACCAGTAAGATTTTACACAATATACTCCCTGCCTATATGGTTACCCTTTTTCTCTTATGACTCCTGACTAGGTTATGACTTTGTTATTTTGTTTTGTTTTGTGTCTGTTTCTTCACTTGGATCCTCTATGTGGTGGAATGGTCACATCAGGATTTTCAGAAAATGCAGTTTTCTCTGGCTGCAATCCTCTGATTTATGCTCCCTCCTTACACACACTCTCTCTCTCTCTCACGAGATCTCCTTACAAAGCAATTCCTGCTCAGCATTCAGCAGCTTCTGCAACCCCACCTACATTTGGTCTCCCTCATAGCATTTCTTTTCCGTCATTGCACTAACTGGATTTCACTATCATTATGAGTTCTATTGTTCTATATGTCATTCCTTTTAGGCTGTAATTTCCATGAACAAAGGCTTTGCTTTCCTTTCCATGGTTCATATGTGTAGGGTATTGTACATGGAATATCTAAAATATACAATCAGTATTTGAACATAAATTAGAAATGAATTATTAAAAGATATTTTATATAAATACATGTATGCATATATATTCATATTTAATATAATATCTGCATTAGCACTCTTCCTCTCCTTTTTTCCTTAGGGACCTGATATCTTTTGAATGTATTAGAAATTTTAAACTTTTGCTTACTTGGTTATACTTTGCCAATTCCCAGTTAGACATGTCCCCTTTCCCTCATGCGCTCCGCTTCTAATGGGAACATCCTTGTCAGAGGGGCAATACTGGAGATCCTGAAACTAGGAAGCAGCAAGTCTTGCATGATGTTAGAACCAGTAAAATAATTTTGATTAAAACTCTGATGCAGAGATTCTCTTTTATATTCTACTGTTTATGTGAGGATGATTCTCACTCAGCCTTCACATCCTGTCTCAGTTAGATTCTCTCCTCCATCAGCCTGGCCATAATTGGGAGCCTAGAGAGCACATTCGTTCACTGCTGCTCATGTGTTTCCAGAAGTCCTTATCTGTCACCTTCCTGCCACAAAGAGCCCCTACAAAACCTCCAGCGATCCAGATTCCAGAGCAGAACACTGACTGTACCACTTGATACACTGCCTATGCAAAGGTGCGCTGTTGGGAGAAAGGGGAATTTGAATCATTTAAGATTTCATCTATATACCCTGTTTCCTGACAAAAGATACCCAACAGTATCAACCTCTACATTTCTATGTTTGTTCTTGTTCTTTAAAGCTTTATCTACCAGCATCATGTGGGAGAAGCCAGAAAGGATGAGTTCGAGGTCACTCTGACGGACTCATTAATTTAGTTAAGATATTCCCTCTCTTTTTCTAAATTCCACTGTTCTCATCTGCAAAATTAGTAAAATAAGTTTGCCTAAAGCCAGAGAATAGAGAAGGCCCTCTGTCACAGGACCGGCCCCTGCTTACAGCAGGGAACACAGGGCATGCTTCACTTTTCACACCAGGAAAATCTCAAATTGAAACGACAAAAAACAAAATAAAACAACACGACAAACTCTGTTTGTTAAAAGAATTTTATTTTAAAATTCACTGTAGATGTCTCCTCTTTTAAAATTTTGGTCTTTCCTTCAGCTTGTCAGTTCATTGTGTCCATGTTGCTTAATAGTGATTAAAAATGGAAACTATTGTTTTAAAAATTCAACAAAGACTTGCCTATATAATTACTCAGGCTTTCAATTTACTTTTCACCTCTCAAAGTATGTATTCTCATGCAAAAATGACGCATTAAAAACAAGTGAATTTTCAACCATTTTACATTCTACTTTGAACAGGGTCTTGAAGTCTGTGAATACTCTTTAATGCAAGAAAAAGATTCTGGAGTCTTGGCAATCCTGGGTGAATGGATTTGACTCAAACACACAGCAGTTTTAAGAACTGTCATTGTCTGATGGCTGCTGGTTGCTTAAAATGCCTGGAGTTGATGACTTTATCCATCCCCGCTGCGGAGTGGATGATGACTTTAGCAAGGAAAAAAAAAAAAAAATTTACAGGATCTGTAAGAGGTCCTGAGCACTGAGGTCTTGGGATTTGAAAACAAAGTTGTGGGGGGACAGACTGTACCCCACATCAGGTGCCAGGGCTGCTGTTGGTCGGCATCTTTGGGGCTGGTACAGAGTAAGGCATTTCTGATCAATAACATCTGAAGCCCACGTCAGCAGCACTGCTTGGTGACCCAAGTACTGAGCATCTGCGTTTCCTCCCTAGACACAGCTCCCTTCCTCTGGCTGATCCCCAGAATCTCCACGATGCTTTTGCTACATTATTAGTTGCCAGGACCCATTACTAAAATGGGTCTGTAGTGGGGCCTTGGATCTGAGCTTTTCAAAAACAACTTTCCAAAAGCCAACATAGATTTTAAAAAAAAGAAAAGAAACTTAACTTGGCAGAGGCCTGAAATAGTAGTCTGTCCTATACCTCAGAGATGTCTTTTAAAAAAATTTAATTCTAAAATGGATATATGAAGTTATAGAAACAAAGAACAGTTGCAAAATATAATAAGAAAAAAAATCCCAAATCATTTATAACATCAAAGCAAAATATAACTATTAATGTTTTTATTGTTTTATTTCTAAAAATGCCCTATTACATGAAAAATGTACTATATGCATATCATAAAAATATGGTAGCATTTTCTCATGCCATTAAAAATTTTTTAAAAATATCTTGCAATGGTGACAGTTTTTCATAATACAGGATTTATGTGGTAAGTACAGTTTGTCATCTCGTTTTAGATTTTTGTATTTATGTAAAGGACTCTGACAAATTCTTCCGTCCATTAAGGTTGGTCCACATTTTCCTCACCTCCTGGAGCAGGAGGTTGAAGACTCACACTGCAGTGGAGAACCGTGTGGAACCAGCCAGCATCTGCCCCAAGTCTGACCCTGCCCAAAGGGTCTGGAAGGTCAGAGGGACAGGACAAGGTATGTGAGCACCCCTAATAGCATCCTAGATTCTCCTTTACACAGAACACGACGAGAGGGTGTGAGTCCTCAGCAAGGCTGTACTCCATGGGTAAAAAGGTTGCAGCATTTATGCCATGTAAGTTATCTTCCCTGCTCCCTCCCCCTCACGGGCTCTTGGCACACCTGTGGGCATTCTCAGAAATTTGTTGAACGCTTGGTTAAGAGAGGTTAATATTTGGTGAACGCTAGTTTGAAGTGTTTTTGATTATGTTTTTCTGAGACAGGTTATTTCAGTAATTCAGCAGTATATTTGCTAAATCCAGGTACATAATTGGAAATAATTGACCTATATCTTTTAAACAGAAAGGGAAACCATTTCTGAATATCGAACAGACAACCTTGAGTTAGGACTTCTGACATAAACTTGAGACTGGCTCTCTTTATTAATTTTTGTAAATACTGTTGTTATTTATTTTATTTTGTCAGTGGTTTGGTTTCTGGAGACCTTTCAAGCTGTTTCGGTGCTTCTCTGACAAGGGATTCCCTGGTGAACCTTTGGTTCTGCAGTGAGGGAAGGTTGCCCAGCCTACCTAGGACTAGACTAAAAGTCACTCTGGAAGAATTCATTTTAGTGGTTGGTTCTTAATGACAATTTCTAGGCAGTGAAGTTGGTTTAACTGGCAGATACAACCATCAGAGTGAGAAATGATTAAAAGTAAAATGGGGATAAATGTTAAATCGGCACATATCTCTTGTACAAGATAGGCTAGACTGAACACTGTCTCCCTTCATCTCCTTGGAAGGGCTTCAGGCACTAGCTGGCTTGAGCCTTGTCTATACCTGTGTGTGTGGCTGCTATATGCAGAGAAGGGGGTCCTGGATGGACCGTCCCTTTGCGACCTTTTGAAAATACCAGTCTGAGCTGAGCTCCAGCTGAGCTCCATAACAGCATGCTGAAAACACCAGCTTTCTAATGACAAGACAGGATTTGCAAGCCCGATGGGCAACAGTCTTCCACTAAGACTTGCTGGGTAACAGGAGGCAGATTATTCTCAGCAAGGCAGCTTGTTGCTCCTACATGTATGGTTTTGTCATTGTCAACCCCCCCCCACCCCTGCAGTCCCCTTGGTAGGGAAAGGGCCTCAATGTGCATTGTAAGGAGAGCAGCCCCAGATCCTCACCAGCACCTGGGCTCTGCTAATTGTACGTGCAGTTCCTAGACAAATAAATAACAATTTCCAGTATTTTAATTATGCACTTAAAAATTCATGAGAAATTTCTTCGTGTCACACTTAAGAGAAGTCTTAAGTATGGACTTAAGAGAAGTCCATACTTCCTGTCGAAACCCAGATAGCTAATGTGGGGCCCATGTCCTCACTGTGATTTTGGTGCCTGCAGCAGTCTCTGCTCACACCGTGGACAGAGACAGGCCTGGATAGTTGGGTTTCAGTCTGCTGGGCTGTCAGATCCTTCAGAGCCTCCTGGACCCACATCTGCTTTTTTTTTTTTTAATTATTTTTATTTTATTTTACACACAGAAAGAGATCACAAGTAGACAGAGAGAGGGGGGAAGCAGAGAGCCCCACTGAGCAGAGAGCCCGATGTGGGGCTTAATCCCAGGACTCTGAGATCATGACCTGAGCTGAAGGCAGAGGCTTAACCCACTGAGCCACCCAGGCGCCTCCACATCTGCTTTTGTTATCAACTGTTCTTGTTTTGCAGAAAACCATTGTTTCTTTTCTTTCAGAGTAATGAAGAAGTGAGAAATTATGGACAGAAATTTAGAGATTAAACCCAGAGCAAAAGTTAGCATGTTCTCATTATGACACTTAATCCAATTTCTCAACCTGGTTCAAACTTCTTAGTGTGTTCTGTGTGTTTTTAAATATATTCTCAAGGATATTTTATGATCTATGGCTTTAAAGACAAAATTCTGTTTTAATTAATGCAGCTTATCTTTCTATTTTTTACTTCTGCAAGTGTTATGTATCTACAAATTATATGTTATCACAAGGCCCAAAATCTCTCTATTTAACTCAAAGTTTCTATTTAACTCAGCAGAATGGCAAAGTTTCTATTTAACTCAGCAGAATGGCAATATTTCCTTTCCTTTTTTTATAAAACCAGAATGTGCCTAAATATATTCCTAGTAAAAAATATCTTTATACGGAATAACTTGGACATTGAGTAAAATATAGATTATTATTATGCTGCCTTTTAAAATAGTTTCATGTTAAGTAATCATGAAAATTTGAATAACTATATGCAAAAAATGTAAATTAATATATTCTATTAGTATCACCCAAAAAATTTTGCTTTGCCCAAATTTGATCTGTTAACTAGATGGAATTCCAAGCAAAATCTTGTGGGTTTTTTTTTCCCCAGAAAAATTGAAAGGCTAATTATTTTTTTATTTAATTTAATTAATTTATTTATTTATTTCACAGAGAGAGAGAGAGCACAAACAGGGGAGTAGCAGGAAGAGGGAGAAGCAGGCTTCCTGCAGAGCAGGGAACCTGATGTGGGACTCCATCTGAGGACCCTGGGACCATGACCTGAGCTGAAGGCAGATGCTCAGTCGACTGAGCCGCTCAGGCATCCCTGAAAGGCTAATTCTTAAATTTATATAAAAATATAGAAATAATAGTTAAGGTAATTTTGAAGAAGAAAAAGAAATTGTAGCACTTAAAATACCCAATATAAAGTTTTACGATAAACCTGTGGTAATAAAAGTGCTATGGTAATTGCTCTCTGATGGAAACAGACAAATGGGACAGAATGAAGTTGAGAAATGATGTTGTATGTATGTGGGCTTGTAGTTTGTTACAATGGTCTTCCTGAAGAGCACAGTCAGAAAAGGACATTCTGAGCAATGTCCTGCATAAAATATTAACATTCGCCCCTTCTTCATATCATCAGCAAAAGCCAATTCTAGGGGCGCCTGGGTGGCTCAGTGGGTTAAAGCCTCTGCGTTTGGCTCAGGTCATGATCTCAGGGTCCTGGGATCGAGCCCCGCATCGGGATCTCTGCTTAGCAGGGAGCCTGCTTCCTCCTCTCTCTAAAAAAAAGCCAATTCTATGTGGTTTTTAGATTTAAAATTTTTTTTAATATTTTATTTATTTATTTGACAGACAGAGATCACAAGTAGGCAGAGAGGCAGGCAGAGAGAGAGGGGGAAGCAGGCTCCCCGCCGAGCAGAGAGCCCGATGCGGGGCCCAATCCCAGGACCCTGAGACCATGACCTGGGCGGGAGGCAGAGGCCCAATCCACTGAGCCACCCAGGCGCCCCTAGATTTAAACTTTTTAAAAAATCGTTTCATGACCTTGAGATGGGCAAGATTTCCCAAACAAGATACAAAAGGTCAATAACTGTAAATAAAATCACTGTTAAACTGCATTAAAATTAGAATAGTCATTCATCAAAAGACACAATTTAGGATCTGAAAGAAACAGTCTACAGAGCTTGAAAAGATCCTTATAATACTGAGTATAATTCACAAAGGACCAATTCTATGAAAAAGGCTTCTACAAGGCAATCAGGAGAAGACAGACAACCTGATAGATGATGGACAAGAGCTGAGGATGAACCCCTCATAGAAAAGGTGATCTAAGTCAGCAGTAAATGCAGGCACAGCAGCTCAACCTCATTAAAACCAGGAGGCACAGAGAGAAGTCTCAGTCCCACATCTGCAAACAGCCGTCAGAGTGGGTGAACTCTAGCACGGAGGACACTCAATTTGGGCAAGGCTGTGTAGCAAAGGGAACTTTCGCATGCAGCTGGGGCAGGGGCACTTCTTAGTGTGTAGATTTAGCAAAATTATTTATGGCTCCTTAATGAAGCTAAAAACACAGCTCCTCTTTATACCACTGTGTAATATTCCACAGATACACAGATGCCACAGTTATCGCCGTGAAGTTGTTCAGTTTTTCATCATTATCTTGTAATGTCTTGAGGATCTGCTGTGATGTCCCTCTTTGATTTGTAATGGTTTTCCCTTTCTTCTCCCTCCCCCTCCTCCCCGTTTTCCTGCTTCTTTTCCTTCTGCTGTTCCTTCCTCTCTTCCTGCTGTTTCTCTTCCCTCCCTCCTTCTCCTCCCCTCCTCTTGCTCCTCTTCCCCTTTCCTGTTCCTCCTCCTCCCTTTCTCCTTTCCTTTCTTCCTCTCCTCCTCCCCCTCCTCCTTCTTACCTTGTCCACCCCTCCTCCTCTTCTCCTCCTCCTCTCTTCCCTCTCCTCCTCCTCCTTCCCCCCTTCTTCTTTTTCTTCTCCTCTCTCCCTCCCCTTCTCCCCGTCCTCCTCTTACTTCCTTCCTCTCTTTCTGTCTCTCCCCTCCAGTATTTTTTAACAACTGCTGCACTCTAAGCCTGTACAGAGCCCCCTGTCTGCTCTCTGTGCTCCCTGGGTTAGCTCTTGATTATACAGATCCAGGTAGCTGCTCCCTGCTTCAGTGCTCCTTTCTCCCTGTTCCCACATATCTCAGAATCACAGAAACTTGGGGCCTTACCTGCAAGCAAGAAGCCACCTCCTTAGAAATTACAGAATTACAGCCATTCACAATTGAGTATCTTTTTACCCTGTCATAGTGAGACTACAATTCCAAATCTTCCTAGCAAAATTTATGTATAGAAAGAATAACAAAAGACACTGCTATTCATCAGTACGTCATGATTTAAATTTTCAGACACATTTGGGAAATAGAATCTGCAGGGAGAGGGAGAAGAAAAACAAATCATGGAAGTTTTAATGAGGAGACTGTCATTTTTCATAGAAATGAGAACAGGGCAGGACTCCAATGTACATAAAGAGAAAGGACTCGGTATTTGATAAATGGTCAAGAGGACTTGGTAAGGAAAAGGGACACATTTTATTTTCCATCTTGCCTTGTGCTAAATTGTTCATTCCTTACCTCTAGACTTAAAAAGAGAAAAGTGTTCTGCAAGCCTTAGCTCACTTTGTTTGAGGTCTGATTACTCAAAAGAGAATAAGAAATTAGGTTACATAACTATGAAGTCAACGAAGTAGTATTGGCACAGAGACTAATCACAGAAAAGTCTACACTTAGGAAAGTGTTCATTTAAAAATTTTCTATTGTAAAACTGGCTTTGTTAATATGATATTTAAGAAAGGTGTTTTTTTAAGGGTAGAATTATTATTTTATTGTCATTAATAATCAGATGGCATTTGGGTATAGAGTCTTCATAAAAGACTTTTGTAAATAAATTTTAAAAAATCAGAAGTTTTCAACAGCCAAGGGCTGCTTATGTTTTCAGAAAACATAATTAGATTAATTCATTTATGGTGGCTTCAAGTTTTTCCTTATTAGCTCCAGAAAATTCACCCACCTTCTGTCCCTTTTTAAAAAAACTGGAAGGTCAGCATGCGTTTGACCTCACACCAAAGGGACATCCTGACAGTCATCCATGTCTACTTCAAGGAACACCACATTGGAATACTTCTCAGAGAGGGAATGAAAGAAAGGCTTGATCATTGCAAGGCCCAAACCATGTGGCTGAGAAGTCAACTACTAACAGGTTTATCCCCTGCACCATCCAAGGCTTCCTGAAAAGCAGACTTGCTCTCAATCTGCCTCATCATCTTGGCAGCTGGCGGTCTGACAAGCAACCATAAGAACTGATGAAAGGGATCCAAAATACGGGATGGAGCTTAAGAAAACTGTTTTGATTTTCTTTCTCTTTCATAATATTCCTTATTTTCTCATAACTTAGAAATATTCAGGATCCCCAAATCAGGAAGCTTCTTGTCATGGCACAATCATTGCTGATCAATACTTAGTCTTAATAGCTTGCAGCATCCATTCATGGCCCTTTCAGTATGTGCCCATCCACTCATGACTCATTCAATCAGGTGACGCAAGTGAGTCTGAAACCCACTGGAATGAAGCCACAATGGAAATTCAGTATTTCCACTATGTAGTAATATCCCTCAGAAATGCAAGCAAGACATGCAGAGGTTGTGTTACAATCCTGGAAGGAGTTGTGCATTCGTGGGGAGAGAAGAGAATTAAAACGTAAACTCCAAGTAATGATCAGTTTGTGCTAACATGACAGCTAACATCCCATGGGGGGAAACAGTAAATGTCTTCCTAACCCTACAGTGCACAGGATTAACAGCTTTGACTGTCAGCGTTCTCCTGGACCAAGACCAGCAATTTAAACCTAGAGTAATCTTGGAAGATCTCCACCACAAGCACCAGCAAAGTCCCACAAGGGTTTTATATTACATTGCACAGTGAAAGACGCCAGAGAGAACTTCAGTAATCTCATGGTTGAAGAACTTTAATTTTTAAAAAAATCAAAAACAAAAGGACCGGGTGAATAAACATTGTAGGTGAGTAACTTCTTTAAGGCCTGTTGGTCTTGTTAGCATGATAGACTCCATCTACTAGCATAATAAGCATTGGGATCCAGCTCTGTAGTATGATAGGTGAGATCGTTTGTTTACTCCTTACAAATGCAGTTCCTGTACAGTTACTGTAGGCAGGGTTTTGTTTTTCTTTTAAGATTTTATTTATTTATTTGGGAGAGAGAGTGAGAGAGAACACAAGAGTGGGGTGAAGGGCAGAGGGAGAAGCAGGCTCCCCACTAAGCAGGGAGCTCGATGCAGGGGTCCATCCCAGGACCCTGGGACCATGACGTGAGCAGAAGGCAGACGCTTAACCAACTGAGCCAGGTTTTTTGTTTGATGAGGTAAATGTAAAGATTGATGAAATGTATTTTATGCTGTCAGGAGTTTGTGGTCTATGATCCTGGTTTACAGTTTTGTTATCTTTGGGTTGTCCACTAATATTCGAGACAAACAGTAGGGCATGTGCCTTGCCCTCATTTACAAAATGTAAGTGGGTGTATCTTGTGTTACTTCTCTGTGATGACTGTTCCTTTACTCTTCACATGGTAACAGATAAGTACCAAATGTGAATGTTTCATCAGCCTGAATGTATGATTTTAAAAAAAAAGTGTCAAGCAGAGCCCTCTGACACGTCAGATGGCTATAAAGTTTGAACAAAAATCAATTAATATTTGCTGCTTGAAGCCTGGAGTTCCGTTGTTGCTGTTATTATGGCATAAAAGAATATACCATATTCTTTTTCACTTATAATCCCACTTATCTCCAGGATCCTCATCTCTCCTCTAGATGGTTCTATCCATGAGCTTACTTACTAGATCCGGGATCCCTAGCTTGCAGGCAGCATACCCAGAACCCCAGCCATGCTCTCATGAGTGGGGTGAGAAAGAAGGTGCAAAGGCACTGGGGCTCCATGTGTTACTGCTCACCTGGGGACAAGTTTGGCACCAGAGGGGAGACTGAATGTGGTAACAAGGCACAAACCAAACATGTAGACTTGCTCTACGAAAGAAATGGGGAAAGAAGAAGGGATTGGAAAAGTCTTACAATAGTGGGAGAACTCAGGACTCGTAGAGGATGAAGGTCCAGAGAAAGTAGGGAGCCTGGTGCTCATCTTGGGTAACAATGGTATTGGGAGTGGTACCAGCTGACATTCACTGTGTGCCAGTGGGTTAGCTCAGTACACTCTCTACTTAACCTCATTTATTCCCCGTAACAGCCTTACAAACCCAGTACCATTATTTCTGCCACTTTAAAAATGAGCTTACTGAAGATCAGAAAAAGTGGAAGATTTGCCCAAAACTGTCATTGTTAAGAAAAACTATGATTCAGGTCCTTTCAGGGTGTGTCCAGAGTCAGTACTCCTAATATCCAGTGCTGTTTTTCCTCAATTAAAATGGCAAGGAAGAAACCCATGCACTCTTCTACTAGGAACTGTGGACAGACATCAGTTTGTGCCTTTGCTCAAACCTGAGATCTCCCTTTTCATGTTTCTCTTTCTAATTTAGTTCCTACCAGCTGCTTATACCAATTCTAACTTTGCGGGCACGGAATGATTCATAGAGAATTGTTGGCTCACACTGGCTTGGCCTGAACCCCAGAATCTTGACTATCAAAGAGTGAGATGAGAACATTCACATTTCAGGAGCCTTTACAACTCAGGAAATTAGAAGGAAAAAACATTTTAATTGCTTAAAGGCTGAACTCAACTCTTTTAAGGAGAAGTACGCTTATTACACCTCTTTATTCTTAAGTAATGTATTTTTTAATTTACTATTTCTGATATTGGTACCTATATTTATTGCCATTAGGCTTAATTTTCCTCAGCTAGTCTAGTGGGAGTAATAGTTTGAATGCTAGCCTGGTGTATGCTGCTTCAAGGTATTATTGCAGAGCCTTATACTTCGTTAATGTAATTGTTTTTAATATTGGTCATTATAAAATTGATTTCTGTGGACAATGCTCCTTCCCAAATATCCCCCAGCCCCAGCAGCACAAGCACTGGAAACCTAGTCAGTAAAGCATCTAGTCTGTGCAATATCCCCGGTTTGCAGAATGTTTGCCGTAGCCAGCGAGGACTCTGTGGCTTGTCTGTCTCTGTTAACTCTGTGATTCAACAGTAGGGAGACATCCTTCATTTGGTATAAAGAAAAGAATTGCTGTGTTGACATAAAAAGTTACCAGTTCTGGGCAGTTCCCAAACTTCAAAGATAATCTGGTTTTTATCCCATGATTTCATAGCCCAGAGTTTTGCTTTGCAATGATGTCAAGCCAATTCCATCTTTGTCAATCATGTGTTCATGTGGCCTGGAGCAGGGACAGCAAATGGTGTCCATTTACTAGGCCAAGATTAGACATTTGGGAGCAACTACCTAACCCAGGCTAGAAAGAAAATGAGGTTAAAAAAAAAAAATCTATTATGCCTGTCATGTTGTAGGAGGGGAAAGACAACTTTAATACATTACCATTTCTCAAAGACATTTGAAATGTGATAATACTAACTTATAAAATCCATTTGTCTTCACACTTGTTGTATACATTACTTTTTATATTGTTTAACAGACTTTAAAATGATATATATGTTCATCTTGTAATGTGCTTTAACATTTGCATTCAACAAAAAAAAAGACAAAGAAAAAAAAACGTACTCTTCTAGAAAAATTGAAATCAAGGAAATGTTAGGTCATGTCTGTATCAGTCTGTGGTCGTGCTCACTGCTGTTAGCAGAGCGTCAGTGACAATCATCATCCTAGTGAAGGAAGGGATTCCTGGCTCAGTCAGCTGTGTGTGCCCTACAGACTTCCCTGTTCTTTCAAGCCCAGAAGAAGAAAGAAATGTCCATTCACTGGATGCAAGGAAAATCCTCACCAACAATGGGTGAGAAGAAAGTGCCATTTGCCTTGATCTACCAACATGGGAGTGGTTTTTCATTTCCTTATTTTCATTCTCCCTGAACACTCTTGTTAGCGCAAATGCTAGTCTTGCTATGGAATTATGTATTCACGTTATTATCAATCAATGTATGATAGGCAGTGTAAACCCATGCAAAGCCAATGTAGTCTTTTGTAGGCCCTTAGATGGACATCGTTACTGCAATTAATATTTAATCAGTTTGAGAAAAGCGTTATAATTTGCTATGCATGCTTTTTAATTATTATTTTTTTTTTCTTTTGGAATAACAAACAACAAAATGCTGATGAATTCTATAATTTCCCAGATGCTGTTTTTCAGTGAACAATGAACAATGAGAAGTACCTGCAGGCTCTCAAATGATAAATACAAAATGATCTTAGTGAGAAACAAACAACTGAAGACATTCCAAAAGAATATTTTATGGGGTCTATAATTAGGAATAATCTTTCAGCAAAGCAGGAATTAGACATTTCTTTGGGAAATTATTTGCTTTGTACTTAATTTTTAGTTCATGTTTCGTATGTCTTTACCCATCCTTCTGATCAACTGTGGGTTTGAATATTATCTATATACCTGCGGTTGTCCCATAACATTTGTAAGTTTCAGTTTTTACTTTAGTCACTAGTAAAGGCTGTCATGACACTCAGAAGAAAGCATGAATATAAAATAATGGTATGGGCAGAGCTGGGTGGTTGACTGCATGGGACTTACATTCATATAGGCCCAGCTTTAGCCTGGATATCCTCACTAGCTCTCAGCTGGGTGTGGTACCTGAAGTCTCTAAAAGTCTCTAAACCTTAGGTCCTTCCTTTGCAAAGTGAGGTTACCTTTAGTACCACCTCACGGAGTAGGGTAGGATGTTTGGAGATAACGCCTGTAAATGACTTAACCTGGTGCCGTGTGCATTAGAGACTGTCGGTGGATGCTGGCTGTTAACCCTTCAGTTGTAGAAATCAGAACATGAGAGGTATTGTACTATTTCTCATTAATCTTTTATCTTTTACTTCTTCCTTTTTTTTAAATTTTCTAAAATTTTTAATTTTTTAATTTTTTTAAAATTTTATTTTATTTTTATTATGTTCAGTTAGCCAACATATTCCTTTTTATTGTATTAAGGAAGGCACGTGTTGTGATGAGCGCTGGGTGTCCTTTGCAACTAATGAATTGTTGAACACTACATCTTCCTTCTTTCATCATTCATCAGCCTTAGGAATGGTCAGCTCAATCCCGAGATTGCTTTCTTTCCATCATTCTTACACACTGGTCTTTCAGTGGCCTCTCCACCCCTCACCTCTGTGAGCCTAATACAGTAGTCTGAGCTCTTGGAGGCAGAGTTGTGTGTTGTTTCAGTGGCCTGGGTATCTTTTGTGTTCAGGTAGTAACTACAGCAGAACTTAGCTGTTACTCCCTCTAAGCCTCAATTCATTCTTATGTAGGAAAAAAAAAATAAATGTGAATCAGTACCCTGTAGGGTTTTATACAGTCAGAAAGAGATAATAAAGCTCTTAACACAATACTTGGCATGTAAGGTCTGTTTGGTAAATGCTAGCTAATTGTGTTCTCTTGCTAAAGAGCTCCATTTCAGGAAGTTTCTCCTCATAGGTCTTCAAAGTTTGCCTACCTCCCACATACAGTCTGGGGTTTCTAGTTACCCTTTGGAGTACCATTGGGTTTTTTACATTCATTTACAGTGGACATTTCTTCAAAAGCTCTTTCTTAATAAGAATGTTTGAGGATGACTGTATAGTTTGCTTTAACTATGAACAAAATACTACTTATATTTATTCAAATAGACATTCCTGTCCAATGATCTATGATGTTTTTAAGGGTCAAGTCAAGAATGAATACTCCCCACTAACAAAAATCTGCAGAGAAATGCTGATGGAAAACTAGAAGAGAGTGGGAGAACTCTGCTTAGAACAGATGAAAGGGAAAATCATATTGGCATCCCTTTCCATTTTTCAGTTGCTTCCACAAGTGTCTGATACTTTTCAGAATACCAGTGTTCTGTTGTCTTTGAGTAATTTTACGACTGTGTAAATCATAGGAAACTAAGAGTAACACAAACTATTGTTGTACAGAGAAATGTAAATTGTGTGACGAGGAATGTAATTGATTATTGTAATTGATATTGATCCACTTTTGATCAATTTATAATTCATTTTGGCATTCCTTATTTGACTCCCTATGTGTGGTGATTTGATGTTCCTTTTGATCTGGTGATAAATCATTGGTCCCTGCTCTAATTAATGAATTAAATAAAGTCTTTGACATTCAAAAAGAAATTGTGTCTCTTTCAAGCTTCGATTACATGTATGTTACCAGAATTTACCTACAAGTTTTATCAAGCTTCCCAAATGCGTATTGGTTACATGCGTTACCAGAAGAACCAACAGGATTGCCTGAAAAATGCCACCGCCCAACTCTGTGTACCTATCAAGATAGATATGTAACAGTTAACCTATGCTAGTCACTCTTGAGAATGCGTATTTTATCTCATTTCATTTTCACAACAACCCTATGAGTTAAGTACCATTATTATCCCCTTTTCGAGAGGAGGCAAACAGGGCGAGTAACTTCCCAAGGTCACATGTTCCATAAAGGGTAGGGCTGTGATGAAAACCCAGGCAAGAGGCTAGTTGTAGTACCCATGCTACATTTCCTCTTAAAATACAACTTTAAGACAACCTGTTGGGGTTTTACACTAGGTATTAATGTTGATCTCAGTATTTTTAGTCGCATGTTTATTTGTTAAATTAAATTCTCTAAATGTTGCTGTTACTTGCTCGCTGCTTCTCCTTTTTCTCCCCCTTTTCTTCCATTTGAGTGTTTAATCCCACCCTTGCTTGGATCTCACATGAAAAAAATTTTTTTAACTGTGTCAAAGTGAATCCTATTTCAGGAGTTCAAACTTTCTCCTGGAGTGCTTTTTCTAGGTTTCTTATCACTTGAAACCTCAAAAGAGGTCATAAGCAAGCACTTCCCAGAAATTACTCATACATTAAAGGCCAGAGAGGGTAGTTTAAAGACAGTTTTTTGAGAAGATGTGCACTGTGAAATCTTTAACAACATCTGAGCCGGTGAAGTATGGCAAACCATGAATTTTCTTGAAAATCTCTCTTTGATTCCATTTATTGGGGAACTACAAAAAGTGTTAATAGGATTAATTCAGAATCTTTCTAAATTTTCCTAAAGGCAAGGGAAACATATTTGTAGGACTTTATAACAAGACATGAAATGTATATCCATGTGCTGATGCAGTCATTCAACCAACATTTACTTACATAAACAAGTAAAGGTTTGAGTTTTGGCTTATAACTTATTAGCTTTGTGATCTGGAACAAGCTGCTTGATGGTTTGAGTTCCTATAAAATAAAATAAAAATACAAATTGTACCATCTTCAAGGAATACCTTTAGGTCATTTAATGTGGAAATGTATGAAAAAGCACATGGAAGGTTTGGTATATATAGTAAGTTACTAAGTTTTTCTCATCTCTTATCTTTCTTTTATGATCTACCCAAAATTTCACTGCCATGTGAATAAGACTGTGTCACAAGGCCCATCTGTAACTGTCACAGTTATCTATTACTGCATAACAAATAGTCTCCAGACTTGCAACAGACCTTCTATACACACAGTTTGAGGGTCAGGGATCTGTGAGGAGTTTGGCTGCAAGGTTCTGCTTGGGGTCTGTCCTGTTGAAGTCACGATGCTGAGTGGGGCTGTCATATGGGATGATCTGCTGCCAGACCACTCCTATAGTTACCGGTGGGACGTTTCAGCTCTTCACCGTGTGTGTCACTATAGAGCTGCTCATGGCATGGCTTCCCCAGGAATGAGTGACCAGATGGGGAGACAGAGGGACAGAGAGAAGAAGATGGAGTATACTTTACCGCCTACTCTTGGAAGTGGTGTGCATCCATCTGCCGTGTCCTGTTGGTCACACAGACAGAGTGGGAGGGTATCGAAGCATGCCTCAGAAATGTGCAAATCCTGGTGAGCTGGGATCACTGCAGGCTCTTCTGGGGACTGGCTCTCACGATCAGTTCCCCTACTAACAGAACTTGAAGAGGCTCCCTTGTTTTTCTGAGATGGAATTTTTTATTCTTGTTTTCCATCATAATGACAGAGGTCCTTGACACCATTCCCCTGTGTCCCCATGCTCCTGTCTGGTCATGCTTCCCATGACTGTCACCTGTCATCCTTAGAAAACCATCCATACCACACAGTTTCAGGATTTTGTTTACTACATTTTTTCTGCTAAACTTCCCTATCCCCTCTTTGCCAGGGATTGAAACTCTCCCTGTGGTTGAAAGTCCATCTAAATTCTGTCTTCTCCACAAGAATTATCTCATTCTTAACAATAGCTGGCTTCTCTCTTTGTGAATCCTGATTGACTGTTCTATAAGTTTCTTGTATGGTAATTTTCTTATGCTAATATTCTGATATTTCTGTTTTTCCCTCATCCTCATAAACTGATGAGGTGAGGTCATGAGACCCACTCATCTTTGAATCCCCTTCAGTGTCTAACACACTGTGTAGTGGATATAATGCACACATCAAATATTTGGTCAGTTGAACTAAGTGAATTAATGCATGCTGGTGTGGAGAATATGGTAAAGGAAGGGCAGCAGCAGGACCTTCTGTGTGACTGAGTTTTTCGGCTGTGGTCATTTCCCTTTACTTTCGCCAACAGATGGGCAGGTAGCAGGCTCATTAGGTTAATTTTAAGGATGTGGATTTGGTTTATGATATTGAATGGACATCAGCACATTTTGTTGTGAATAACTGTTGAAATGTCATTTAATGGGATGCACTTAAGCAGAGAAATGTTCATTGAAGGCAATGAAGAGCAGATAATAGCATGGAATCTCTACTTTTTATCTTCCACAGCAATTTTCTAAGTATGGCTATCTACAGGAAAACTTAGTATATTGAAAAAGTGGGTCACTAGGAACTTACGTGGCTGCTGTTCCCCAAGACCATCTCCCTAACCCATTTCTTATCCAAGTCCCTCCCTGAAATCCTGAGATCAAATGAAGTCCTTACAGCATTTGACCCCATGGTGAACAATGGCCATTGTCTGTAGAGGCAGTATGAAGAAATCTGTCTTGAGGTGCTCAGTCCAGTTGATGCTGAGCACCCTTGAAAGGTTTTGGGGGGAAGCATTCATGAGTTCTCACATGTTGTTTTCCACAAGACATCCCCTAGTAGACACCCCACACCCATTTTACCTGAGTGATTTGTACACATGGTCAGAAATCGAGCTACACTCTCATGAAGGGCATCTCTGGATGGTCCTTAGCCATTTGTGGACATGAGAGGAGCAATATGTCTGCATGTGGGAGGGTTACAAGGGCAGCACGTCCTGGCCATGCCCCATGGCATTTGTAACACTCAGGAGCACACTGGGGGGCATTTGACTATGTCAGTAAAAGGAATCAAAAGCAAAGAATTGAGTTTTGGTCTGGTAACACATGAGAGTGCAGAGCTGAAGTATAGCAGGAAACTGTGCAGCTGGGTCACTTGAGGATGAGAATCAGACTCCTGTAACTACATTTGCCAAAAGGAAAGACAAAAAAGTTTGGAATCCCTATATATATTTTTAATTACTTATAATCATGGAAATCTTGATATAATTATGCCATTAGGTCACATTCCTTTCTTTTCCCTATAAGAAAAATTTTATGGTCTGTTGTCCAAAAAATATACTCTGGAAGAATACCTAAGCAGTCTAAGATAGAAAGTAAAAATATATGATGGAATAGTATCTAAGCAATCTAAGATAAAATGCATCCTACTATTCTAATATTTGTATAGATTTTAACTCCAGGAGATTCTAGATGTGGAGGCAGTAGTTTGTATTATAAATTCTAGGAGGAATTTTCCATTCCATGTAAGTTCTAAGTCTCTCATTACAAATTAACACTCAGGATCCTAGGACTTAATTAAGGTAGGAGTTTTACCATTAAAATATCTAGGCAAATTTAAATTATATTTGCTAAGAACTTAACATTAAAATGTATTGTTACCAAATATTAAATATTTCCTCAGAGCTAAAAATTAAGCATATAACAGTCACTTTTCTCAGTTAAAAATTACAGAAACATGTTTAGAAGAACATAAATGTGCCTGTCATGTGACAGGCACTCCAGACGCCATATTGATTTTTGATGCTGTATATTTCTGCATAGTTGACGACTCCTAAAACATTATACTAGTGAATTGAGTACAGCATTTGTACTACACCTCCGCTAGGCATTTCCTTGTCAATAAAATAGACAACAGAGTACAATTAGTTCTTTGGCAGAACTCTACGTATATAGTCTATCTTCACTAATCTTGTCTTAACTCCGCATTGCCTAAGTGAATCTCAGCGACAGGTCAAAAGACACTATTCATATGAGCCATTTCTTATTCTTTTTCAGGCTGATATATTTCTTTCTGATAGTTTTTCTTTCAGCATTTATTCTTCAATGCTACAGAATTTGAAATTGAATTTAAATCCTGAAATTTAATATCACTTGTTCCTATTAATGTATCTTACGATCACACTTGGAAAATCACTGTTTCCTCTGCTTCTGAATTTAACACGTATATTTTGAACAATTTTGTTACAGTTTTAGACAATAAACTTCCAAAGCAACAAATGTGGGAAGGTGATTTTTGTGCTTTTGGGGAGATATATCACCTTCTTTGAGCAGGTGAAACACGAAATACCTATTTATGTGTAAATACGGTACCGTATTAAATAGTATAATGTATAAATGGGGACCATGGACAACTACTTTTTTATTTCTATCTGTTACTCCAGCATGATTATAAAAAATACTTCCTTTCAGACCAAAATATTTTTGGTTTGGAGGACAAATTACATAGTCATCCTAGATACATCAGTCTGAGAAGAACATGACAATCACCATCTATTTAGGTACTATAAAGGAGAAAGTTGTACTGAAACCAAATACTTCAACATCTATTTGTATATGAAATAATTCATATATCAGTTGAATTGTGAATTTAATAAATATTTCATTAAGTCTCCATAAGCCAAGCAGTATGCCAGGCATTTGCTAATTATTAATAATACTAGGGAGAAGATGGTGACAGGATGGTTTTACATCTCGCTGAATACCAGGATAAGACAGAGACATCTGGGCACCGGAAATAAAGCAAATGGAAAACAGTCACAATGGAATAGGCCACAGGCTCCAAACACCAACACAGATGGCTACAGAGGTAGCATGCTATCTGCATCTGCTGGAAAGAAGAGGTTTCCATGGAAACAACAGAGTGTCTAGAGATCCTGAGATGCTGAGAACCTCCAGACTTCCTTCCAGCCAGCTCTAGAAGGTTCTGCTGACCAGAACACGGAGGTGGGAGTGCTGCTTCTCCAACTGTGAGTGAGCCAAGGAGGTATACAGCCCCACCTGGCTCCTTCCCAATCTGGGGTCTGGGGGTCTGAGAGACTGAGAAGATGCTGGGGGATAGAATCAGATCCCACATGTGGGAAAGCAACGATGGAAACAGAAGCTTAGAGAGAAGCAGGGACAGAGCAGTCATGGAGTCTTGAAGCCGAGAACCTGTCTTTTTACTTTATAAGAAAGTAGAGAGGAAGCTCTGTACTCTGTAGGAGAGCTACTCCATATCACAACTTTCCTTAAACATTCAGAAAAATGAATTGCAAATGAAAATGGCAACATGAAAATTACATACAATATCAGATTATGACAAGAAAAAAGAAAAGACAGAAGCATACCAAAGAGACACATCCAGGGAACACATCCAAACTTCAATTCTTATTTCCAAGTGAATCAAAGAGACATTACAAATAATGGAAAACATAAGCAGAGCTCATAATACTTTCAGAAAAATAGACAAGAGGGAGCAAAACTAAAATGAAATCAAAGAAAAAAGATTTTAAAAAATGATTTGAGAGAAATTGATAAAAATAAAGATTGGAAAAATACATCCAAATATGGATGATGAGAGTCCCTGAAGAAGAAAAGCAACATAAAACAGAACAAACTAGAACTAAACAAAAGATTTTAAGGTTTAGTTACAAAAATTGACAGTATGTATAGAATGAGCACATCACGTGCTTGACTATAGTAACACAGAAAATCACTACTAACTACATACAAACTGCTGGAATGTCCAATAATTATTATTTTTTAAAGATTTTATTTATTTATTTGACAGAAATCACAAGTAGGCAGAGAGGCAGGCAGAGAGAGAGAGGAGGAAGCAGGCTCCCCACCAAGCAGAGAGCCCGATGCGGGGGATCATGACCTGAGCCAAAGGCAGAGGCTTTAACCCACTGAGCCACCCAGGCGCCCCTCCAATAATTATTTTTAGATCACTAGCTGACATAGCTAGTTAGTTATAAGGGAAAAAATTAAATTATCACTCTTAGTAGTGATGGTTTAGGTCAGAAGAAAATGGAATGAATTTTTAAAGGACCCAAGGGAAGGAAACGTAATAAAGCCATTCTGGGGTTATGTGGTGAATAATTCTGGAAAGAGTATCCGGAGTTTCTCTATCACACAAATATGGGCACATGTATGTATGTGCAGACACGGACACACAAAATACATGCATGCACACGCATGCACACACACGCACACATCACACGCAGTAGAAACGGTTAGCAGGGTGTTCTGACAATTAACATGAAGTCCATTTCTTTCTCAAAAAGAAATTGCAATGCCAATTTTACTCTGTCTGTGACACGTGGGTCAATTTGAAATAAAGAAATTCTACTTTGAAGAACCTACTAGCAAAGTTGGAACAATTTAATCTTCAAAAAGGATAATAATTAAAATTTATTGAAGCCCATCCAATATGTTTAAATGCATAAACTCATAATAATATTTTTAAAAACTAATTTGAGATATTATTAAGAACCAATTATTTCTCCTGAAAACTGGTGGATAAAGGGGAAGCGTCAGGAATTTATTTTCTCTTTCCTATGTGAGCTCACTACTGCTGCGTGATCAAAATAGAGGAGTAGAATTTTGTCTTTACGTTTGCTAGTAAATGAGAGTTAGAATATCACCACTTAGCAAACTCAGATGGAAAGACCAATCTAAGCATTGCATTTCTACATCAGCTAAGCACAAAAAGGACAACCAGAAATAACAGGCTTCCTGATAAAAGAACACAACAATTTGGCCAAAGGGACCAAATCTGTGGGTCCAGCTTCCAATTTGGAAAAGATACAGAGGTTGTTTCTCTGTCAAATTCTACAGGTCAAGTGCTCTGGATTCTTCAACAGATAAAATTGAAGGAGGAAAAATGGTTGAACAGGGAATGTGTCAAATAAAAGAGACCTAAAAGCCATAAAAATAAACTTTGAAAAAAAAAGCACAAGGCAGGGGCGCCTGAGGGGCTCAGTGGGTTGGGCCTTTGCCTTTGGCTCAGGTCATGATCTCAGAGTCTTGGGATGGAGCCCCACATGGGTCATTCTGCTCAGCAGGGAGCCTGCTTACCCCCCTCCCCCACTCCTGCTGCTCTGCCTACTTGTGCTCTCTCTGTCAAATAAGTAAATAAAATCTTAAAAAAAAAAAAAAAAAGCTCAAGGCGGTAGTGGCTGTAACAGTCAGGTAGGTAAGGGTTGTTCTGGGAGGAGGGAAGGGAAGCAGCCTGGTGAGGGGGCTTGGTGGTGCCTGTTGGAGCGAGTCTTCACAGCGCAGAGACCTAAGAGCATTCATCCACACTGTGCAGTACTCATTAAGCTGTCCTTTTGTGTTTTGTGATTTTCTGGGTCTCTGTTTTGTGTAGTATAAGTTTTAAAAAATAAAAATGGGCATTCTGTTCAACCCTGTGGTGTTATAAATACTTAATGTGCACATTGTTTCTCTCGGTATCTATAAGCGCCTGGTTGATATTTTGTAATGGACAAATAGAACCATAACATCAAATTAATAACAATAATCCCTTCTATTGACTGATTATTATATGTAGCTGGTACAGCTGCTCCCCATCTCCCTGAACCTGGGACCCAAATACCCCACCTTGCCTGGGATGTCTCTTCAGGCAAAAAGTCATAGAAACACTAATCTTCCCTCTTTCATTAGTTTCCCAAGACCCAAGAAGCCCACCTGTGTCCTCTGAAGCCTAGAGCTGAATGACTGTAGCTGTGTATTTGGAGGGCTGCTCTCCCCTCCCCACCCCTCCCCACCCCACCCCCCACTTGTCTGTAGAGTGTCTTTAGTCTAGGAGTTAAAACCACAAGACAAATAGGTGCAATCCCCTTCCTTCAGGCTAATCGCTGCCCCCCAGTCGCTGTCTGCTTTGTCTCTTCCTAGAATTGTTGTGTCCTGAACATTTTGCCCGGATTACATATCTGAATGATGATTATTTCAATAGGGGCTATGATTAGGAAAAACTGATTTTATGGTGGCTGAGTGACTAATTTCTGTTTTCAGACATGTGTTTTGATATCATATAAGTTCCAAGTGGGGTCACCTGGGTGGCTCAGTAGTTAAGAGTCTGCCTTTGGCTCAGGTTTTGATCCCAGAGTCCTGGGATAGAGTCCCACGGGATAGAGCTCCTGCTCAGCAAGGAGCCTGCTTCTGCCATTCCCCCTGCTTGTGTGCGTGCGCTCGCTCTCTCTCTCAAATAAATAAATAATATCTTTAAAAAAAAATTCCAGGTTACACTATAGTCTTATTAAAAGAACAGTGCTAAGAAGAAGCAATGCCCTGAATTGGCCAAGAATATTTCTGTAAGGAAGGCAGACGTTAATAATTTTGACAAAGGGGTGATTATATACATGCAGAATCACCCAGAGTGTTTGCTTGCTCAGTCATTTCAAACAGACCAATCAATAATTACTTGGATTCACTGGGGAAATAGCACTACTAAGAATAATTAAATGCAGTTGGAACCAGAAGATGAATTTGCATTATCACTCCCCATACTGCAAATAAGACGACGTTAAAACATGAGTCATACTGTCTTAGAGCACAGAATTTATATATTATAGGTGACCATAAGCTGCTTTTGTACTAATTGTCTCACTTAGCATTTGCCAAATCTATCATATTTTTGATACAATAAATTACTCTCCATTTGTTTCCTTTATATCTTTCCTTGGTTAAAAAAAATACAAACTGGAGTGATTTTTTTTTTATTTGAACCAAAGCATGTCCCTTTAGTATTTGGAAATGTACTTTCTATGATTTCTAATAAATTCTGCTTTTTTCTGTACATTAGGTTGACCCTAATCCTCAGCATAACAGCATATTCCTATCATGAAAGGTCTAAAAACAAATATTGTGGTTAAAGTTAGATATATCAGATACTCAAAGGAGGATAGAAGTAATACAAAAAAATAATAAAGTAGCTAAAGTTGTTAGAATTTAGCCTTCAACAAAGTTTCACAAGACATTATAAATTCCATTACATTTTTCTTTTTCTGAGAACACAGACTATTACTTCCAGCTTCTTTTGTAGTTAAGTTTGAGATTGTATCTGGGTTTAGCAAAAGATACATCCAGAAATATCCTATCTTCTTTAAAACTCAGCCCTTCAAGCATCCCATATGATTCTTAAGTTCTTTCTCCACATTTCTCACTGAAATGTGGAGATTTGTGTCCCTAAGGAAGGGGCTTATGTCAGATGGGAGAGTCCTTTCAGCCTGGTTATGGAGTGACAGGATGGTGTGATTTCCCACTCCTCAAACCACCAGTCATGAGCTCCAGATCTCACATGAACAAGACATAAACCTTTTTATGGGCAGCCACAAAGACTTAATGGCTACTTCGTTTTCACACATGAGCCTCATGAATCGTGAGCAGTACAGAAGAAATATGGTGGCAATATGCCAAATCTTGGGGCTCTGCCCTCTGAAGATTAATTTAACCAACTTTGTAGCTTTTAATTATTACATTATATCTTTTTTCTTTTGAATCCTTATCTTTAAAAAGATTACAGTCAAGGGCTGTTACTTAGCAAAGACCAATTTAGTGGATTGGATTGTTAATTCTGGTCCATTCATGAATCTGCATTTCCAGGAATAGAAAGAATGTCAAAATGCCCATATTTTCAGTCCCTTTTGACTGAGTTCAGTCAAACACGGTACGTCTGGATTTCTGTTCTCTATAGACTTAAGCTTTTTAACTTGGGTTGCCATCATGAATAGCATTTTTCATAACAAATACACCCAAATTTAGTTGTATAAAGGAGAAAAAAAGGCATTTGTTCATAGGTTCTGTGGATGCAAAATTTAGAAAGGGCAAAGAGGAAGCACCTTATTTCTGCCCAAGATTCACTCATCTGCTCCAAAGATTTAGAGCTTGGAGGTGACTTAGTATTCAAGACTAAAGTCCTATAAAGTCATATTTTGTTCTTATATCTGGCGTTAGGACTGTAAGAGCTCAAAGACTGGGACTCCAACCACAGATCCTATGACACACGGCCCCTCCGTATGAGTTGGCCTTCTTACTGTAGGGTGGCCTTGGGTTAGACAGACTTCTTACAGAACAGCTCAGAGTCTCAGGCAAACAAGGGGGAAGATGTATTGAGACTTTATTTTTTGATTGAAGTATAGCTAACATGCAATATATTTGTTTCAGGTGTACAAGATAAGAACTCAACAGTTATATAATTAGGAAGTGCTTACCATGATAACTGTAGTTCCCGTCTGTCAGCATACAGTGTTCTCACACTATTATTGACTGCATTTCCCATTCTTTAGTTCTCATCTCCATAACTTACTCATTTTATGACTGGAAGTGTTGTACCTTTTAATCCCATCACCTACTTCAGTCAGTCCTCCTGTCCCCTCCCCACTGGCAACCACCAGTCTATCCTCCATATCTATAGTTCTGTTTCTGTTTGTATGTGTGCCTACTTATTCATATAAGTGAAATCAAATGGTATTTGTCTTCTTCAAGGTATATCAGTTTTTGTGACTCAGCCATCATTGTCATTCCTGCATGTTCTGTTGGTTACAAGTGAATCACAGCCCACTCAGCGTCAAGGAGAGTGGTTTTGGACACCATCTCTGAAAATGAGGATATCAAGAAACTTGTGACTATTTATTTCAAAACTGTCATAGTTGGGAGCGCCATGAGCTTCTTGAATCGTGAATCACCTGAAATATATGCAAATGTTTTATATACATACATTTTCATTTTTGAGTGGGTCTAAAACACTCATCTTTGAAGCTGACAGCAGAATAATGACATCTTGAGCATTATTCTTATTGCTGACTCTGCACTTATAACATCAGTAAATTGAGAACTATTGCTCCCACCCACTTAGTACATAAAACATCTAAAGTAGTTCCCTGAAAATGCATGCACTAGTATAGTGGTATGAATGGCTACAAATTAAAACACACGTAAGTGTAATGCTAAGGGAAAGTTCCTGGGAGAATGTGTTGATCAGAAACCTAGCCAAAGGTGTTAATATGTAAGCTGTATATAAAATGCCTGGATTAATTTAGCCTTTCTACTTTGTATCTGATGCTTCAATGATGTTAACACAGCTCAAAGAATTTTTCTTCAGAAGTCAGCAGCCCATTCTCGACAAAAAATGTTTTCACTAGACAAAAATACTGATGCCTATTACATTTCAACAGATGTCTAACATTTTTGAAGATGTAGTAGTAGCTCTCTTTTCATGTGATTCTTTTTAGAGCTACAAACATAGTGATAGATACCATATATATTTTTAACCATGGTTGATTTGCTTTTTTAAAAGTACTTTCTGACTAAGACACAGAGCGTCCTTGATAATAGGTCCCTGAAGCATTCCCTGCAGTTATCCTGTTCATAATCTGGCAGTAATTCCCATTTCCTCTTGCTAAGGATACAAAGTGTGGCTGTTCAGACAGAAGCAGGACATTGCAAGTTTAACAAAATGGGGACTGAGTCTGTGAAGCCGTCTGCCTGCTGTTCACCTCTCTCTTCAAGAAAACCAACTGAGCTAATTTTGAAATGCAGGGAGATGCCTAAATCTGGGCTTAATAATCAAAAGAAGAAAATAAACAGCCAGTAAAGCAGGGGCAGCAGTCATTTTGTGTACCAACATCACATCTGTAGCCTGAAATACAGAGGTGGACTCACCTCTCATTTCTAGGGTTCTTGTTCTTACAGACTGACTGGTTCTGCTTCCAGAGGCCGTAGGATTGCACAGGTCAACATGGGGTGGGGAAAGGATGCGCCAGGAAGAGAGGAGCATGGCTGAAAGCAAAGAAGGGCAGGATGTCCTGGTCCTGGGAACAGACACGTAACTGCAAGGAAGAGGTTACAGACACAGCCAATATGTTGGGGACGTATTGTTAAAGTCCTTGAATGTGGGACCACTGCCTGCCTTGGCTTTTCAACTACACGACGGCCATTGTGCACAGAGAAGACCAGCCTGGAAGAGAGTTTGTGTCCGAATGAAGAGTGGAAGCCACATGAATCCCAGTTAGGATGCTCGCTGGCTGGAGAGCTGGTGCCCTTCAGGGCATCGTGGTTAGAGGCTCGCTCTCCAACTCACCCAAACGTTAATGTAGATTTGAATTATTTGAGGAAATAGGTGCAAATAGTGATTTTCCTTTCCACTCAACAAAGGGAAACCACACATACATCTGGCTCTTTGGTAATATCTTCAGAAACATGGTACCTTTATTATGTATGTACATATGCATTGCATTTCTGTATAGCTACTCATTTTACCAAAGGGAAGGTTTAGAACTCATCTTTCCAAATAATCAGCTCTTCAGCAGCCCGCAGAGATAGACTGCCAGAGTGCAGTGGATTTTGACAAAATCTAAAGGGAAAAGGCAATAAAATGTTAATAGAAAATACAGTAACAAAATAGGAAACAGTACAGATTAAGAATGAGCAAGCCTTAAGACCTCATGTGTTAGAAAGTGAGGCCTGGATTTCTGTGGAAATACAGCGTACAGTAGGAAAAATGCTTGAGAAAACTGTGAGGAGGCAAGTAAGATTGGAGGTCAGGTTTGCCCTGAGAAATGTGGGTGTGGGGCTAGAATTGAAGCTAATTTCAACCCCATTGGGCCAACTGCTGCTGGCAAGCAATCTGAAGACCTTGGCTGCTAATTCATTGTCATGTATATAAATACGATGCTCATTTCCATGAGGTGGGGTTTTCCCAGGAGATCAAATCAAACTGTGCATAACTTAAGAGTGGCCTACCTACCATGGCATTTTAAGGCTAAAAGGATAGAAAGAAGAAAATGTTGATGGAAATCTAATGAGCTAGATATAATCACAAAAAGAGTCACTATGCAGAAATTAAATTGATCTGCTGAGTGCCAATTCTAGTGAGCAAGCCTGCAATCAAATTAGAAATGAAAGTGGAAATAGACCTTGCATCTTCTCAAAAGACCCATCAGGCTATAAGGGACCTGAACTGATAAAATGATCCTAGACTGGTAAGCTACCAGTAAATAACAATAATGTGGATTTCTAACAGTATGTGAAATATAGGACTGAACATTTCAACTTGTTTGAATTCATTTAGTCCACAACAACCAGATCTATCATTAATTACCCTCAATTTATAGAAAATCGGAGGCATATATTAGTTGAGATATGTGCCTGAGGTCTCACAGCTCGTAAGTATATGTGGAAAAATTGGAATCCAGGCAGCATAACTCCTAACTACTCTGTTGCCACAATTTATTAAAAAGGCACAAATTTGGGATAATGACCCCTCAGTAGTTCATCTTGGGAGTGCATTCAAGTGTTTGAATCTAACAATTTTTTTAAAAATTATCCAAAAATGCATTTCTTGCAAAGTCCCAAAGCAATATAGAAAAAGAGATGCTAACTTTCAGGAGAGCCAAGAGCTATTGTATGGCTGTGCTCATTGAGTTATGCCTGGAAAGGAGCCTGACACCATATTTGAATACTTACCCGCTCCATCTATTGCATCAGACCCTCATCCTCAGAGCTAATCATCTCAATCTGATGCTCAGAGAGATCAGCCTACCTGCTCAAAGTCACACCACCAATTAATGATAGACCCTGTCAGCCTGCTTCCAAAGATCACTTTCTGTCCTCCTACACGTTATGGCACTCTTGTTAACCCATTCTAGGGCGACTCATGAAATACACAATTTTCAGTACACTCATAGAAAATCTGTAATGCTATTTAGGTAGACATTTGTATCATTTTGGTTAATTGTATTAAACTTTGCCTCAGATTTTGCTTGTGTTAACCCAGAACTGTGCAGTAGACAAGATAATATTCCGGTGCTACATAAGATGTTATGCATTGTGTTAACTGTTAGCTATTATGTTGTACTTTTTAATTCTTAGACAGCAATATGCTAGATTCCATAATTATCAAATACTTCATCAAATCAAGGTCCTATTACAAATATATAGGCCTCCTTTTTGCACATTTTTTCACTTAGAGTTATTGAAGAAAATTTAGAGGATTTTTTTTCTCAATTTATAAAAATAACTACTGATGTTTCACTTAGTTAAGTAAATAAGTACAGGGATTTATATTAAGGTATCAAAGATAGAAATAATAGAATAATCTAGAAAATTCTGAATAACAAGTTTATAAAACTGCTTCTAGGTTTTTATGCAGATTTTTTTTTTTAATTCTTCTTAGAAGGAGGCTCATGTACCAGGGGCAGCTGGGTGGCTCAGCCAGTTCAGTGAGTTGGTTTTGGCTCAGGTCATGATCTTAGGGTCCTGAGATCGAGCCCCACGTCTAGCCCCCACATAGGGCTCTGTGCTCAGCATGGTGTCGGCTTGAGATTCTTTCCTCTCCCTCTCCCTCCCCCACTGCTCCTTCCCGTGTTCTCTCACTCTCTCTCTCTCAAATCAATGAATAAAATCTCTAAAAAAAAAGAGAGAGAGAGAGAGAGAACCTCATGTACATATATAAACAATTCAATACTTAAATGTGGCTTGCCTTCTCAGCCTTTCCTCAACACAAATGTCTGGGGAAAAATCAATTTTTAATTTTTTTTAAAGATTTGTTTTATTATTTATTTATTTGACAACAGAGATCACAAGTAGGCAGAGAGAGAGAAAGGAGAAGCAGGCTCCCCGCTGAGCAGAGAGCCTGATGTGGGGCTCGATTCCAGGACCCTGGGATCATGACCTGAGCCAAAGGCAGAGGCTTTAACCACTCAGCCACCCAGGCGCCCCAAAGATCAATTTTTATATTTCAGATTCAATAAGGGTTCATTTCTACACGTGCCCCAGAGCTCTGTGGATCCAATCCAGATTCTGTCTCCTGGTTTGGGAGGATTAGAGAACAGTCTTTGCCGAAACCACAAACTTTTTTGCTCCTTAAAACTTCACATGTAACAAGGTCAGTTATTTCTGTGAGGCTTTCAAAGACTTCACCACGGGAAGCCAGAGTGTCTGCTGGTGTTTCTTGTCCCTTCTAAGTGGTCACCTACCTGGCCACCCAGGATATTGTCCCTTTGAATTAACTCAAAGTCAAACAGATCAGAAATCTTAATTACATCTGCAAATTTTTGCCATATAAGGTAAAACTATCCTAAGAATGATATTCTATCATATTTGTAGAGTCTGCCCACACTCGAGAGAAAGGGAATATATGAGCACCTGAGCCATTGGGGGTCATTTTAGAATTCTGTTTATCACAGATGCATTTTAATTAAAAATAATCAAATTGATTTTGTATGTTCTATGCATATATGTACACAAGACATTTGCACCATTATCCAATAACTTTGAAGGCATTATTTTTTATCACACACCCTTCTATACCAGAATGTATAGCCTATTAAAATTTTATAAATGCAGTTATGTAAACTGTTAGGCAGATTCGAAATAGTGATTTCACTTATTGTTTCAGTGCTCCCAGAGTGGGATAACCTATAATTCAAAATATATTTTGAACAAAATATGTACTTCAATTTTTGAACTTGTTTAATACTGTTGATAATCATGAAAAAGGTGGTCTCAAGTTAATTCAGATTTCTTGCCCACTCACATTCCTATCCCAAGGCCCAACTTATTGGAATGACAAACCACAGTAGGCACAGCTTTAATACAAACCATACGATCCACATGTAAATTAAAGCTATTCGTGAGGTGGGAGTTAGAACCATATTAAATTGCTTTTATATATTAAAGTTGGAGTATGCCTCTAGAATAATGGTTGCATACAATTATTAATAAGTAACCATTAGCTCTGCTGCCCGTGTGTACGTTTTCCTGAGGTGATTGTTTGGTGATTTGATTCATCTTATACATTGGTCTTTTCCTTCCCCCAATTACTTTCACAGGTACAGATACATTATACACTCTTTAATTCTTTCTACTTAATAGTTCTTGACTGAATCATAACTAAAGGAGAAGTCATTTCTTTATTACAAGTAATGTTACAAGGTCCCTTGGCAATACATTTCGATAAAGCTAAAGGATTTCATCAGAGAGCATATTTAACTAAATGGCAATTTTTCTATTTATCCACATTGTTCAATATCTAATTATTTGTTGAATTGTTTATTGCTTTTTTTCATAATGATTAGTGTCAAAGAATTTAATGCTGACAGGGGACTTCTACATCATTTGAAATAAGCTTCTCCCCAGGGGAAGGTCACCTGCAAAACATTCCTGACCAAACACCATTTTATTTCATTTAATTCTGACGGATAAAACAGAACACTCAATGCAGCCCTTTCTATCATTGAACTCCTGCAGTTATTCAAAAATGACTTCCCATTTTAGTAGAAATCTTACGCATTGTGTCTGTTTCAATGTTCTGGAGAAAGAGAAATGTATTTATGTGGTACATCCAAACCTATATATTCCAAAGGAATTCACCCCAAAGAACCATTCTCTCAGGGTTTCTTCTTCTTGGTCCTTTCAACCACCCAGGTAACCCATTTCACACCCTGTCAGGAGGCCCCAGTTTGCTCATCCCAGCAAGGATAGAGAAACAGATCACATTTATAGGCTGCCACATTGGTAGCATCAAAGTCGACTCATAAAAGCCATCAGGAGAATGAGCACTATTTTCAAGCCAGGGGCACTTGGGTATGGTGATTCCAGTCAGGTGTGGATTCATGAGCATGTGATTTATTGACACTGTTCCTATACGAGAGACATCCCTGAGGTACTTAAGAAATTACCCACATGAAGGTCCTGCACAGTGCCTTTTATAGACATGTCAGTACTCTCCCCTTCGATCCCTCCCTTTCTCCCATGTGCAGGGCCTCATGGTCACCTGGGAGCCCTTTTCCTGAGATGCTGTGAGTTCAGAGTATTGGATCATGCATCAGATGGTACCAGACAGCCTTGTTCTCTGTATTTGGACAGCTTTCTCAATACCTTTTGGATGGAGACTCAATGCATGTCAAAGTATCTTAAAATAATTAAGCATACTGCTTTAATATATATATATATATATATTTATTTATTTATTTATATTTAATATATATATATATTTCTACAGTATTTTCACCAAATATAATTTACACATTTAAAAGGTAACCAAATGACTTGCCTCTTTTATTCCAATAAATTATATCTAAATCAGTATCATCCACTTACATCCCTCACTACTAATTTTGGATTCAAATACTGATTACACCACTATCAGCAAAATGGCCATAGAGAAATTAATTCTATAAAATGTTGATTAAGAATATGGGTCAGTGGTGCCTGCGTGGCTTAGGGAGTTGAGCGTCACATTCTTGATCTCAGCTTAGGTCATGATCTTGGTCGTGGAATCAAGCCCCACATCAGGCTCCATGCTCAGCTGAGTCTGTTTCTCTCCTTCATTCTCTCCCTCTGCTCCTCCCCAACTTAAATAAATAAATCTTAAAAAGAATATGCATCACTTGGGTTAACATGAAGACTGAAGATAGAATGTGTAAAATCACCTAAAATACTATGATTGAGGTGCTTTGCATGTTCTTGTTTGTCAACCAAAGATCCTCCTCCTCCTCTTCTTGTTAAAGCAAATTTTCAATATCGAATTTTAAATTTATTTTCCATTTTCTTAAATATGAATGTAGTTCTTTGATTTTTGTCTGTTCCAATTCATTTTGTGATTGTCCATCTATTTTAGGCCAATGATGTCATTTTGAGTTCTAATTATATTTAACAAAATGTATCTGTATCAGTTTTAAGTTACTCACAGATTTGCTCTGCATGCCTTTTCATTTCTACCCCACTCAGTTGTAAAGGTGTTGACTATCCCAGTGCTACTCCTGTCACTTCCAGCTCCAGCCTGTCCTGGTGCAGTGATGAGGACACAAACTGTCCATCCATATCGTCCCCAAACACCATGTTATTGTCAGTTTTTACTACTAGTCCTTATTCTGCATTGTACTTGCTGATTTAATTGACTGTTTCCTTCAAGTGAGTGGGCATGTCCCTTAAAGTCAAGAGCACAGCTTGTTTACGATCCTGCCCCCTTTGTCTCAGTAGCCCGAATTATCAGCCTAATTCCTATTCCTATTTTCCTCTTTCCAAACTGATGGTGATCCACTTACCAACTCTTTTTTTTTTTCAATCAGAAAGTAGTTTCATATCAAAGGTATTGAAAACTTATACACCCTGCTGTCTGCTTTGCTCTATTATGATCAATGTACAAAAGGCAGGAAGATATTATCTCTCCCCCCCACCCGCCCCGTTTTTGTTGTTGTTGTTTGTTTGTTTGTTTGTTTGTTTGTTTTTGGTCATTACTGAACTTCCAGGAGTAATCCTGCAGCTAATAACACTGACAACCATGGCTCCTTGCTTGTCTGGGGTTTCTAAGGCCCCTTGGTTACAATCTGTGTTTGTTGGACCATCTAGGGCTGCAGTCAAAATAAAGACAGAATTCACAGTTTAGAAATGATCCAATGTAAGAAGCACAAATAAAATTTAGAAAGTATTTTTATTGCGGTTTCAGAATAGGTTGAAGAGAAGAGATGAGAAGGAACTGAGTAAGAGGGGGAAGGAATATAAACCCATTCACATGGCCAGTTTGGGCAACTTCGTTAGGGAGAAAAATTGGTAAAGTACAGAGACAGATTTGAAAGAGCTGAGGAAAATCTTAAGAAGCTCTGTAGTGTTTAGCAGGAGATAATGAAGATATAAAAATGAAGAGACTGAAAGTCATGGACACAGACTGGAGAAAAGAGAACCAATCTCCAGATAGTCTGCTTTGATGAAAGTGAAACAAGAGCTATAATTAAAGATGTAAGGGAATAAATTGTGCCAAATGGAAGATAATATATTTCAAATCAAGAAGTTTACTCCAAAATTAATTCCACATGCATTTATAAATAGATATTAGAACACCTTAAAATCAAAAAAATAAGAATAATGGTTTTTAGCTTTTTATAAAAGCAAGATAAGAATTTTTTTTTAATGTAGATAAAATCAGATACATAGATCCCTAGACTTAATGTCAGGATCATAAAGAATTTTCAGGCATATTTTGTAATCACCAGATACACAATACTGAATTCCCTGATTATTCAAAGAGTGAAGTGCTTTTTCAGTTGTTCATTGCCATATGGATTCTTCCTTTTGTGAAATTTCAAGTTTTACCTATTTTTGTGAATTGTCTGCCATTTTGCTACTGATTTGTTTGGTTTTATATGAAAATGTAATCTAACTCCTTACTATCCATTTAACTCTTAATGTATGTATTTTAATCTCTTTATACTGACTAGTTATTTTCATGACAAGTTTAGTCCATGTAAATTTAGTCAAGCATTAATCAAAGTAAAAGTTCCTATTGTATTCCTTGAAAGCATTTAGAATCTTTTTACACCTAATATTCTGTAATTTCATGACTCTGGGTATAACTTTGTTACAGGCATTTGATGAACACATTCATTCTAAAGAACGTAAGTTTTTATAATTCTCTTGTATTTTTGTTTTAATTGTTTCTTCTATGTTCTCCACTTTAATGAAACATTTATTAGCTTTCTATTGAACTCCCTGAGCTGATCTTTCACTCATATTTCTTCCTTCTCTCTCTCTTTCTCATGATTTTCAATGGAATGTCAAAATTACTTATGATAACATCTAATTAAATATTTTTTCAGCCATTTAAAAAAATTTTCTAGATAATTTCTTTTATGTTTTCTGTTGGTATTTTTTTTTCAAAATACCGAATTCTTGCTTTGTGGATTGAACGCTGTATTCAGATGTTTCCATGCATACAATATAGTTTTTTCTACCATATTTTTTCTGCATTTCAAGGGTGTAAAAAAAAGTGGGGGGGGGTGTTTGACAACACTGGGTTCAGCATGGGGGCTTCTCACTGAGTGAGTTTCACTGATGATGAGGGATCCCAAACACCAGAAATTAGAAGCTTTTGTATTTCCTACCCACCCAAGCATGCAGAGATCCCAGAGGTCAGATTTATGTATAAACCCTTCCATATCTTTCATGTATTGTTGAGAAGAAAATCGCAATATTTGTAGTCACAAATTTCATTCCTATCTACTTAGTGCCTCACTGTTCTGAGCACCAAGAGCCTCCAAGTTTTTGCCAGACCGTCTTGCTCTTTCTAGATTATATTTTATTCTTCACATACTCCAGGCAAAACATTTTTCTGGTCTACTCTTATCGATTACCATATTCTTCTCTTTGCCCATTAGAAACATTGACATTTTTGCTGCATTGATGTCTTCCCTCCATTCTCTTCTTAACTGAAGACTTGTACTATTCTATGTCTTTACTCTTGTTTAGTGGAATGTTGGTAGAGAAGCATAGCTATGTAGTCTTCCCTCTGTTCTGGGAACTGCACAGTACTTTTTTTTTTTTTAAGATTTTATTTATTTACCTGACAGAGATCACAAGTAGGCAGAGCGGCAGGCAGAGAGAGAGGAGGAAGCAGGCTCCCCGCGGAGCAGAGAGCCCGATGTGGGGCTCCATCCCAGGACCCTGGGATCATGACCTGAGTTGAAGGCAGAGGCTTTAACCCACTGAGCCACCCAGGTGCCCCTGCACAGTACTTTTTGACTGAGGACCTAAGACTCCTTGGGAAAAACTGAGAAAGGACGAGCCTCTAGTTGCAGCTTCATACAGCCTGGAGGTTAGATAAAGTCCCTGAGTTAAATGATGGAATATAGGATCAGGATGGAGAAGGCTTTGAGAGCAGTGCAGTGGTTTTATTATCATAGCTTCTTGACTCATCCTAGTCATCAAACTGCATCTTTTTATAAAGGCAGCTACGTTATGAAATCACTGACTTAATCCTGATCAGCTTTTATAGTTAATGCAGAATGTAACTTAATAGAAAAGAGCTGAGTTTGTGCCTGTTATAGCTCCTGAGCGCTTGTGGAATATTCCTCTAGCGGAATTTACGCCCGCAGCAGAGCTGGGCAGTGAATGCCCTCTGATCCACGCCCATGTCTGAGTGACGGCGAAAATGAGGATCTAAAGCCATCATATCCCTACTTCACCACCAGAAATAAAGGGCAGGAATAAAGCCTTGCATTTTGTCAACTTGTCACCAAGGCAATAAAAGAAGGCCCCGAGCCTGAAGATGTGTCATAGGGAAGGGATGGATTGGTTTGAGCAGGTGAGGAGACGTGCTTGTAAGAGAAATGTACTCCCTCGATTAGTATGCAGCAGACTGTGGAGCGCAAAAAGGGCTGAGATAAAATTAATGGCTTAAAAAATTCTGAGAGCAGAAAAAGCCATTAACCATTATGCTCACAAACAAAGCAAGCACCTGCTGCAAGGTGTCTTGTCAGGGTGTGAGGCGGCCGGCGATGTGCCGGGAATAGCATCACGCCAGGAACCATCTTCCCCACTGAAAGAAGTTCTCCTAGGACTTTCCATAAAGAACACACATGTGTTTTCTTCAGTGCCTGATATCGTTTCATATCTTTGAGTAGTTAATCTTGGGGTTTACTCAAATTATGGTGCTAGATGAAGCAGTAAGCACTTGGGATCTAAGTTCTCTAAGGACCACTGACATCAGGTTCCTGTAGTGACACATGAAATACCCACTAACATCACCATTTGCACTTTGGAAATGTACCTGACGAGATTCTGCTGGGTGAGAAGGACCAGTATGGACCAGGTCATGGAATCAGTTTATATGTTATGAAATGGTCAGCAGAGACACTCATGAAACACTAACAAAAAAGTTTTGACCTGAAAAACTCATTCTTGCCCACGTTCTGGTAATAATTGTTCATCTGTGATTGAATTGCCAAACAGGTAGGAGGAGCCACACTGAACTTTGAGAACCAGCCAACAGGATGAATAATAAAATAAAGCACAAATAAACGTGAGTGGATTACAGTTATCAACCAGCTTTTACTAAATGAAACTGAATAGGGAAGACCCTTAAATATCATGTACTCAACTAATACACAACGCACCATTACAGGATGCATTTCAAAAGCCAGAGGTTACTGTGACAAGCAGGTTTACCTCGCTATACCGAAACCAAAGGTTGGCAAACCGTGGCCTGCAAGCCAAATCCAGTCAACAGCCAACTTTATAAATAAAATTTTATTGACTGTCATTTTGTTTCTCTGTTGTGTACAGGGGTGTCTGTCCTTCACTGAAACAGCAGAGTTGGGTAATTTCAACAGAGACCCTCTGGCTCACGAAACCTAGAATACTTATTCTCTGGCCCTTTATAGTAAATGTCTATCATCCCAGCACAGTGATTTGGCTGCAAGGCAAATGATGACTGTTTCTTATAGGTTTGGTGTCTGGAGAAACTTAGTGAGAGCCCGTGATTTTCTCTACTTAGACTGTACTAGAAGCATAGTTTCCATGCACATTTTAACAAGAGGAAACTACATGGTGTCCCAAAACAGGATACCATAGACATACAGAGGTTTGAAACATATTGCCAGGATGACTGGGTTGTGCTCTGACCCTTGGTTTCTCTCAGGTCTTGATCTCAGGGTCTTGAGATCGAGCCCCATGTTAGGTTCCTATGCTGGGCATGGAGTCTGCTTGAGAGTCTTTCTCTCACTCCCTTCCTGCCCCTCCCTATCGCTCGTGGGTGCATGCTCTCTCTTAAATAAGTAATAATAATAATAATATTGTCAATTGTGGATGGAAAAAAAACATGGAGGTGTTTTTATCTTACAAATGGGGGATGGTTAGGGAGGATAATTCTGGCAAGTAAATTCCATCACATTTTAGGAAGTCTATCATGTGGAGGGATTGTTTGGTCTCATCTTGGATCATTTAAAAGATAAGCCCAGAGATTATAAATTTTACAGAAAGGTGTGTTTTGGCTAAAGTCAGAAAGAACATGCAAATGTTTAGAACCATCTGAAAATGAAAAGGGTTGGGTCTGCATGAGAGCCAGGCAGATAGATCAGCTGGCTAGCTACAGTCAGGAAAGTCACAGATGTGACTGCTACACAAACCTCCTAGGAACAGAGAGGAAACTTGTCAGAATCCCTAATTAGATTGTATTTATATTCTCTGTATTTAAATTATATATATTGACATGCATTTCGAAGCTGTTTAATTGTAAAACATAACCAAAACAGTGATGTTTCCTTTTTTTTGATTAGGTAACTTTAAAATAACCTTTCCCTCATTACTTAAAAGATTAATTCAGATTTCTTTTTTGACTCCTCCTAACATTAGCTCATCATCTCAAATTTGGTTCATTTGATGAATAATCTCCTTTGGTGCATAAAACATGTAAACATGGGACTTTAAAAAAAATATGGTATCTACATTCTTTATATATATATATATACACATGCATATATACACATGTGTGTATATATATATATATATAATTTTTTTATTTTTTAATTTTTTATTAACATATAATGTGTTATTAGCCCCAGGGGTACAGGTCTGTGAATCCTCAGGCTTACACACTTCACAGCACTCACCATAGCACATACCCTCCCCAATGTCTGTAACCCAACAACCCTCTCCATACTCCCCTCCCCTCAGCAACCCTCAGTTAAACATGGGAACTTTAATGAATACTATTTTTTAAGTAGTTCAGAGGAAAAGGCCATTGAATCCACATACATGTGGAAAATGAAACATAGACTCAATCAGTAACTTCCGGGGATAAACAGCTTGACTGTTTTAACAAAAGAGTATTTTGAATGTATGCAAGAGCCCAGTCCTTGGGCATCTCCAGGTACCTCCAGCTAGGAACAGTACAGTGTCAAATATAAGGCTTCTTTGACATGATTTGTTGATCAGAAGCCCACAGGGGGAGGGCCTCCAACGTGTATGGGGGGAACGGTCCATTTGCTTTCCTCTTGTTGGTACAGAAGAGGAAATCCTTTTCCTGCCTGTGTCTCCATGGATGGCACTAAACCTTCAAAGCCAACACAGGGGAGGGAGCATCAGGTTAGCTGCATGGGCCTGTTAGTTCATAGCAAAAATACTGGTTTTAAACATTTCTAATGCATAAACTGGATGTTTCCTGATCAGCGTATTTTTCATCTCAGGCATTTTTTTTTTTTAAATTCCATGTGTATTTTTATTGTCATTTTTACTTTGGTGTTTAATGCCCGCAGAATGCTCAGGTTTCTTGATTTCTTTCCCAGAAATGTGTCTCCGATGCTGACAATAGCACAAAGACCTTATGTTCTGTGTTGGGAAATACTTTGTGTCTTAAGAATAAAAATTTTCATTAGAGTTAGTCCATGCATCATGGATATTATCCTTCTTGGCAAGAAGAACAGAAAGCACAGACATTGTGTTGGTCTATGGTTCTCAAAGGAAAAATAAAACTTTTCAAAATGTTAGTCATTGCCACGGTAGATGTTTCCGTAAGTCATTTTTACAACCTGTTTTGATGGATTATAAGAATCCGTGTGACATTACTTTTTCCTATAGCTTACTGTTAAAATCAAATTCATAATATTGACTGTTATTCACTGAGTACTATGTACCAACATTATGAACTGGAAAGTAATTTATACTTAACCCTCATAACACTCCTGCAAAGCAGAAATTATTATTCCACATTGTAGATGAAAAACAGGCTCAGAAAAGAGATAAATTACCCACATCACAAAATTAGTAAGTGGTAGAACCAAAATGCAAATAGGATCTGCCTGGTCACAAAGTCAGTGATTTTTCCCTCTGTAACAGGTGGACGCTATAAACCCTCTCCATTTTAAGTGAAATGCACTCAGTTTCACACCTAGCTAGTAAGTGGACATGACTGTCAGTGTGACTGTAATTATAGAAAATCCCCCCCCAAAAAATGTTGAAAACAAGACAGTGCAGCAGCCCTCTAGGAATAGACCCGTGTGTACAAATAACACAGGTACCTCCCCACCCGCTGCCTGGGCTGAGTACTCACGTCCCATGTACACGTATCGCATTTCTGTAGGTTTTCCTTGATAACATTCAGATCTGCCTCTGATGAATAAGAGTTTCTTATGAAACCTAACCTTAGGGACAGGGTCATCTTCAGGCAAAACTGTGAGTCTCTAGCTAACAAAAGTAGGTTAATATTTTGACTAAATGCCCTCCCATTAAACAAAATGCCACCATTCTTTACATGGATTAATAAGTTTAACTGTCAGCATTCTGTTATTATCTACCATTTAAATGATCATTTAACAGAAAAGCTGAAAGTCTTACTCAAGGTCATCTTGCAGAAGATCAGAATTTCTATATCAGTTGTGTAGACTACACTCTATGTGTTAATCATTAAGCGGTCACATGTGGATGCTCAGTGTCTCCCGGCCCTTCTGTTGCTTGGTGGCATCACGTGGCTCCTTCCTGTGCAAGACGACTCCCCTGGACTCTCCTCCATACCCCAGAACTCCTCATCCTGCTCACTCTCTCCTCCCCATCACACACATCTGCATGGTAGCCGACATGAAGGAACTCATACCAAGGCGATGACATGCTCAATTTGTAAAATTTTCCAGAGTTAAGTAGCTAGGGTGAGGGGTTCCATTGTCCCTCTATAAACAGTGCTGAATTTTATTTTATTGCATAATAAATACAATTTTGACATCTAATTCACCGTCTTCATGAGTGATATCCTATCATGGTCCATATTCTCACACGTATACATTAATGGTTTCTACACCCACCCTTAGTCAGCTGTCTCCTCTGCCCCCCATGCATTAGATTGGGTCTGAAAACTAAATTTTGAAAAGGAGTTCGTACATTTTTAATGTATTTCTCTTTATTTCTACCTAAAGGAAATGATGAATGATAACCTGATTGTCTGAAAATAGTCTAGGTATAAAGGAGAATGATCCTTCTGATAATAGTTGGTATAAATTTGCACAGCCAGGGTCCGACTCTGTTATAAACAATTATTCATGTTCCCTGATTTCCATAGTTTATTTCCATTCTATAGCTGATGATCTTCGGGGATAATTTCAACAGTCCAATCTGTTTACTTTGTCTGATTCTGGAAACATTAGCTAGAGCACAAATCCTTCAGTTTAATCCATCAGGTCCTGGGGAACAGATCTGAACATGCCAGATCCCTGACTCCAGATCTCCAGAACTTAGAAATTAAAAAAAAACAATTACCTCTAGGGGAAAAGACACGTCTTGACAGCTTCCAGGTTAATGGGGTGGAGAGAGAATATAGGGTCCTGGAGCTGACAGGCCAGCAGTGCAGCACACTTAGAGACAAAGGGCAGGAACAGGCTACTCTGACCCCTGTGGAGAGACTGGACATGTCTCGTCCTGAGAACTAGTGAGGGAACAGGTGAGATCTACCTGTGGACAGCCCAAGAGGAGACTCACAGTTTGCAAGCTCCTTGAGGACAACCCCGGTCTCTGGGATGGACGCTCCCCCTTTCTACCCCTCTGTTGTTGGAAGGTCCTAGTACCTGTCAGAGGCTGAGTTCTTAAATAACAAAACATTTAGGAGACAAGAGGAAGTCCCTCCTGAGCCATATGCTAATTTTAAGGATTTAATTAGGGACTTGTTGATGTTATTTTACTACAAAAGCAACTTTTTCTTTTTTTTTTTAATTTTTTATTTCTTTTCAGCGTAACAGTATTCATAGTTTTTTTCACCGCACCCAGTGCTCCATGCAACTTTTTCTGTCCCAAAACACGGATGTTCTAACACAGAGTGAGGTTTTTTGTTTTTTGTTTTTTGTTTTTTCCTTCACAAAGGCAGAGGTTCTCATGTGACAATAATCTCTAGAAACAGAGGTTTCTGTGAAAACAGTGCCTGGCTCTTTCTGGCTGTTTATACAGGCATGAATAGCATTTTGCTTTTTAGCCTTGGAGATGTATCATATATGGTACTCTAACCCTGTTGTTATAGCTTCCTCAAAAATTACTTGAATATAAGCAATTGTGCACTTAATGTCTAAAATATACCATAGCATCATATTACTGCTTAGAAATATGGGAATTCAACGATGAAATATTGTAGCAGTCATTCATGTTCACAGGAAAATTGGTCAAAGGTTTTGAGGTTTTGACAAGTTTGAGGTAGGAAAGGAAACAGAGGTCATGCTTTGTACTGCAAGTCACCTGTTCTAAATGATATTTCTCACAAATCGGCTGCCAATCAGCCACAGTCTTAGCAGACCTCTACTTGAGACTTGGGTTTTCTATGTGTTTTGTTGTTTTTCTTTTTAATCAGAGAGACAGAACGCATAGGCAGGGGGAGCAGAGGCAGAGGCAGAGGGAGAAGGAGACTCCTGGCTGAGCAGGGGGCCTGATGCGGGACTTGATCCCAGGACTCTGAGATCATGACCTGAGCTAAAGGCAGACGCTTAGTGACTGAGCTCCCAGACATCCCAGGTTTTCTGTTCTTTCAGTGACACACATCAGTAGCATGTGTGCCACTCCTTCCCCCACGCCGTTGAACTTGCACCTCTTTGTGTCTCCTGGAAGATGGGACACAGCCTCCATGAATGGCAGGATGCCTGTCCTTCAAGCTCTCAAGGCAGCCAGAGCTCCCCTTGAGTTCATACAGCATCTGTTGTAACGAGGTTAAAACTACCGCAAGAACTCTATTCCTTTTAGCAGAAGGACAACAGAGGTGAATTTGAATATTTCCTTGAAGAGTGCTGCTTCAGAGAAAGCACATTTTTGTAGCCACTAATCCCTAGTAAAGGGACTTGGCTCCGAGGGTTGGTTTTGCGTTTAGGCAAGTGGCTTTGTTATTTAGTTAAATAAACCCTTAAACCCTTCTGTTGGTCTCCATTCTACCCAGGCCCCCTGCTACCTGTAATCGTGCAGGGATAATAGGAACAAACTTGTTGTTTTGTTTTAAGTATGTGAAGGTAAAAAATGCTTGGCATCCAAACTGGGTCTGTATGATATCCACCAAGTGGCAAGTAGTCATCCTCAGATTATAAATCAGGATAAGGAATAAGAGCCTTGCACCCTCCCCCCAAATTCTCTGTGATTATTTAAAAAGTAGTGAGGAGGAAAAGGGTACTGGCAAGTGCTTGCAATCTGAATGCACATCCTAACTTAATGGCCATGACAGTGGTAATCGTGGCCTTTAGGCTGAAGGATTATCTTCCTTCCCTGGGACTGTGAATGCTGGAGGAAATTGGGATACAAATCCTACAGCTACAATAGGTTTCCAGTGCTCACTTTGACATTTTCTTTGATGATGTTCTTCTTAAATGTGTTATTATTCCAGGGAGAGGTAAGAAGCAAGCTACAGAACTCGGGGAAGCTGTGGAGAGTGGTATTGCTAATAAGGATGCTATTTAGGGAGAAGGGCTTATGACCATCTTCAGCATTTATGCATATGATAGATCACATCAAGTGCTGCTGTCTTCTTCATTACCAAAGAGAAAGCAAGTATAATGGTATTGAAACAAGAAAAAAAAAGTCTTAATTGGATTAATTAGGCCTTCTGAGGATATACAACAGGTCCATTAAATTAAAGGGCAGCCCTGCCAACGTTTTTGTGAAATGGAAACTGTAGAAGGAACAAGGTTTTAAGGGACATTCGTGTATCCTTCTGGCATTTCCTGTGACTTTCCTTCCTCCAGCCCCTTCCCTAGCCCCGGGTCCTGATGTCACGAACACAAGGTTGGACGACATCGTGGCTGTGAGAATTCTGACAGTCGTGTCAGAGAGGATGAGTCTGGTACTGAGTATGAGAAATCACTTCTTGCTCGCGTCTTACCTTTTCATATTTCAGACTTCCCTGCTTTTCTAGGATTGAGAAGACACAGAAAGCTGCTTCTTTTATGACTATAGGTGGATTTAACAATTCATTAAATACGTATTGGATGTGCAAAACCGCAGAGGATAAAGAAAATTGACATAAGAAGAGTCCTATCTTCAAGGACTCTAATCTACTCCCAAGAGGAACTCTAAGACACCACAATCAAACAATTATCTTCTCTCTCTAGCACAGATTATGATGGTCTCTGCTCCTAAATCCAACATAATAATCGTACATTTAGGATCTGATATAAAAATGCAAAATAAAATTTAGACCTTTATTTGATGTAAGACTTCACTGGGTAAATGTATTGGTAGCAGACACTGCAGAGAATTTAAATGCACCTACTTCCTTTGGAAGGCAGGAAGAACTCATTATTATATATATGCTCATGCCAACCAGTGGATTTATATGGAAATTCTAGAGGCGGTCACAAGTAAGTGGAGTAACTTAATAGCCAAGTAATCTAAAACCACAAAACCAGGGGGACAATACAACAAATATGTACAAGTCAAGGATTATTAAAAATAGTGTGTGTGAGCATAGATTAATATGGAAATTAACATGGACCATTGGGTCTTTTCACAGGAAAAGAGGGATTAAAATAGTCCAAAAATGGATTATTTACCTTTTGAATAATTTAAACTGTGTATTTGGAAGCTTTGGTATTAATCTATGAACTTATAAGCACACCCATATATACAAATGGGTAGAAAGATTAGATGCATAATAATCGATTCCTTGAGTAGCCAAAAAATATTTTTTGGAAGTAGAAGATGAAAGAAAGTGGTATGGAGAGAATCAGAAGATCTTCTTATAATCCAATCAGAAACAGAGAGAGAAAATAAGTGATGAGAGCATTCAGCTACCAAAGCAAAATTATTTCCGTTTCTAAATTTTCATACCCCAAAACCTATGTTCCCCCAAAGGCTAATCTCATCTTAGGGGTGACATGCCATCACTCTGGCTCACACTGTTGGCCACATAGGCCAACCTGCTATGCCATGGGAGGGAACTACACACAGGTATGAACGCCCAGAAGAAATGACCATGGGAAGCCCTATCAGCAGCCAGCCAGCACTGCCTGCTCCCTGGTCCCCAACTCTTTATGCCCCACTAACAGCATTGCAAGTCCCTGAAAATCTTATCCCTTCACAGAGTCTGCTGGAACCCAGAGTCTTTCATTGGCAAGTACAGGGGCATAAATGTCTCTTTGGATACAGCTTCTTGAGTAGAGTTTCCTTCAATCTGAAGGCATAGGAGACTGAAGATACACCTCCTCCCACCTCCATCATAAAATGGTGAAATGGGCATAGAATAATCCCCTTGGGCTCTCCAGCTCAACCAGGGAGCACAAGAGGCGTGCAGAAGGCCTGGATCCATGAGAGTTCTTGGAGTCTCCTTGACTAGGATTTGGTGTTTCGCCTGCCCAGAGATGACCCTCCACACCTCTCCGTTCCATGCTCCAGGCTCTTTCTCTGTCCTTTGAGCCGTCCTGCTTTGTCCGTGAAGGTTGGCACACGTTTGAGTCCGTGGGCTCTACTGAACCTACTGCCCACTGGAAGAAATTTGGGGAACTGTTTTTGAAATGTCTCCATCTCTTTTCGGCCAAACTGTCAGTTTGTACAGATGTAATTTTCTTTAAGACTTTTTGAGTTGACTGTGATTCTTATGGGGCTTCACTCTATTAAACAAGTGCATACCCTTTAATCTCTCCAGAACCATCTCTTCTTCACGTCAGGCTTCTGTGGAGAAGGCTCTGGGATGATATCCAGGCTCTATTGCTTGCCTGAGTGGCTCCAAGTATCACTCACTTTATGTTGTAGAGAACGTTTTGTCTAACTCAACAGCCTCCCAAAGCACCGCCTTTGCTCTGTTTGATATCAAAGAATTTTACAGTTACAAATCTTTGGCTTCACCTTTGGCCATCATTTCCCAGCAGTGACTTGGATCTCACCTGTATTCAAAAATCACTTCCTCAGGGCACCTGGGTGGCTCAGTGGTTTAAGCCTCTGCCTTCTGCTCAGGTCGTGATCTCAGAGTCCTGGGATCAAGCCCCACATAGGGCTCTCAGCTCGGCAGGGAGCCTGCTTCCTCCTCTCTCTCTGCCTTCTGCTCTGCCTACTTGTGATCTCTCTCTCTCTCTCTCTCTCTTCGTCAAATAAATAAATAAATAAAAATCTTAAAAAAAAAAATCACTTCCTAACCTTAGCATCACTTGCCATCTGTAGAAACAGAATTTTCAAAGCTATCGATTCCATTATTTCTCCACTTTATTTTATTTTTGTGTACAGGGTAGACAACTGCAAGCAGGCATGAAAGATCAACTTTTAGAGGCTACAGAATATCTTAGATGGAACTTTTCAACAAGTAGTTAATCTGGATCAGTGTTGTGTTATGCCAAAAAGAGACAAAGTCCGTACTTTCATAGTGGTTACACGAGATTGAGTGCAGACAGATAATAGTGAATACTTTAAAAAATTTTTTAGGGAGTACAAAGACAGTGAATCAGAGCAATGCTCTAGTGATAGTGGTATTCTCTGTTTCAGCGTGGACTGTCAGGAATTGGCCGCCATGACTCAGACAGAGGAAATAGGAAACATCTACCTCTGAGACGTCATTTAAGCAAAATGATGAAGACCAGGCAGCCACATCATGGTCCTGTAGGATTCCAGATAAACAGTGGTATGTGCAAAGACACTGGGGTGGGAAGAAAAAAAATCTTCGTATGTAGTTTTCCTGTGAAATTGTAGTTTAGATATGGGATTAAAATAGAGAGAGAGAAAAAAAAAAACTATGTCTTTTTCCTAAGAGGAAAACTTCAACTGTTAATTTTATAAAATTTATAATTTTAAATTAATAGCAATTTTTATTTCCTGAAGATTCTTTGCTGTGAAAGTATTGGCTTACAGTTTATCATCATATATTTTCCCTTCATGTCACTGAATCTCTAAGATTTTTGCTTATAGTATTGCTATGACTGGTATCATAACCAAATGAGTTGTGTCATCCTTTCCTAGCTCAGTCATTTTCCACAAATTATATCTTCTGAAAACATGTATTTTCTGTTTAGATTTGACAAGGCAAAGACTTGGGAAAATAGAAGGTAGGAAGATCACAATGATGAGTTCTGAATGCCTATTTTAACTTTTCTTTTGTGATAACTTGTACATGTATGTGCGTGTGCATTGGAAGTCTTTTCCCCAAAGAAAGCATTGTCCCTGCTCAGACTTTAAATATACCTTTTCTGATCTTAAATTTTACATAAAAGATATATATATATATATATATATATATATATGTTTTCTAGTTATATATTTTATTACCCTTCTGTCTCCATTAGACACACAACATGATGCTCATCAAACATAGACTCAAACCATAAAAAATATTGTTTGCTATTTGAAAGAGCACCCAGAGAACTGGAGAGCTGCTATGGGAAGATTTTCATGGGAGTCTAAGAAGAAATAATAGAATAAATGCACCACTTTCTCTTTACTTCCTTCTAAATACTTGCTTCACTTTGGTCAGCACCGACTTTCTCTAATTTCTGCACAAACACATGCAAACACATACCCATGAATATTTTTTTAAAAGTCACATTAAATGTGTGGGTAATTAAGGGTAAGCAGATGGGTTATTCATGGTTTTTATTTTAAATTGTGTTTTGATTCATTCATGTAACTAATAAATTTCCATATTAGAGTGTGGACCAAAAAAAAAAAAAAAGCCATTAGCTGCATTTACTGAGTCCATAAAAATTAACATGTAAATATAGGAAACACAATTGCCAAATTATTTATGGACCTCTTGTTGGCATAAATATTTTTAAGGCTGTTATTTCCAGGTAAATCTGACAGCAGACGAACTAAATAAATCCAATTAGGAGATACAAAACCATGTACCCCACTCCACATCCCTCAGTAATATCCTGGGGAGTGCAGGCAACAGCGCCTAGGGCAGATTTGAGCCTTCTGGCACTGAGACTGCTGGGTACTGGAATTTAGAACAATCAAAGACTTAGATATACTCCTATATGATCACAGTTGAGGTTTGTGTAGTTATCACATCCTGGAATAAAGACTCGAACATCCAGAAGATCAAGAAAAAAGCCAGCACAAGGTATTAGGTTTTAAAAACCACGTATTTTAACACCCTGGGGGTAGAATGCCGTTCTTGCCCACTGCAGAAGTAGAATCAAAAAGTCAGGAAAGATTAAAAAAAAATAAAAAGAAAGAAAGAAAGAAATCATTTGTAAAGTCTTTCCTTCTAATAAAGATGGCCCTGAAAAAAAGGAAAAAAAAAAAATCAGGGAAAGAGAGGACATTTTGACTGGTGGATTCCTTTTTGACACGTTCAACAAGGATTATAGGTGCAGTCTGAGCACATGACCTGGAAGTGTGGCCCAAGGGTGAGAGCTGGCTGGGAGGCTGGAGCACGTGACCGGAGAGGATTCCAGGTGAGAAGAGGACTGCTGACAGGTGCATGAACCCTCGGTTGCAACAGACAGCATCTGTGTCCTGTTGGCTTTTGTTCAGTGCCAGAGGAGAAACACACAACTTTTCTATTTCGAATTGACCAAGGACAAGATCTTTGAAATGCGTTTTGGTTATCTTTCATTCTACGTCTTGAAAACTGTAGATGGGGCAGCTCTCCAGTGCGTTACCGCCAACGTGTGTGGCTTGAAAGACTTTCGTAATGGGAAAGGACTAACTGGGTCTCATCTTTAGAGGTATCCAAAGCCAGAGCATGAATCAGAGGTTGAAAGAGCCAAATACTTGAAAAAAAAAAAAATTACCTTTCACCCTAGCTATCACATTTTAGGATGAAAAAAAATCAGTTACTGGTATCATACTAAAGGTATTGTTTTATATTTTTTATACTTTTATCCATAATTAGGGTGACAACATATGTTCTTGTCAAAACTGGGACTCTTTAGAAGTGGGACGAGGGGGAGGAATAGGTGCTTAGCCAGTCTGGTCATCGAGACAGCCCAGGTACAAGCAAGAACCTGCCCATGGAGACACAGGGGGCCCGCCTCTACGCCTCCTCTGTGTTTCAGATTTTGCGGTCCTCGTTTCAGTGGCATCTGAACATCTTAATCTGAAATCTCTTTGTAACTCAGTAGCTTCTCTCCTTATTATTATCTGTGGTTTTCCCCTCAGGTAAGCATATGATAGAATCATAATAAGCATTCACGGGTGATATTGTTGGTACCTTCAACTTCCTCTGTTTGATGAGAAAACAGGTGCATTTTCTATTACACAAAGCTTGTTTGTTTTCATTCGTTGGAAAAAAGGTACACTGGAATCAGAAGTATGAGAAATACTTGACTACATATTTTCTTTATTTACAAAGGGCTGGAAGTGGAATACTCCTGGAATTTCTGTAAGAAGATGAAAGCAAATATTTGTGTTTCGCCTAACTGAAATTCTGTCACTATCCTCCTAGAGGGAAATCTCAAGAATGCCCTTCCTTGCTTTTAAAAGTTAATAATGTGAAATTTTTGGTCTCAGCTTCTCTGGAGACAATGAGAAATGACTCATTCAAAAATTTACATTGATCTCTCATCCAACTATATTCCAACTGATAAAATTGATTTCCTTTTCCTCTGTAAATGTATTATTCAGTCAAAAGAGATTTCTTGACATGTTAATAGTGATTTCCCACTGTCTGCTTGAATAGTACTGCTGAAATATCAGTTTGTTAATCATAACAGTGCTTATTTGTGTATTTCTTTTTGACGAATACTCGGCTCTGTTTGCCGCAATTTTAAAGAAGAAAAAAGAATGAGCTGTTTCAGCATCTCTACGGTAAGAGGAGAGAAATTACACCCAGAAAAGGAGGCTGTCGGCCAGAGCTCACCCTGTTGAGCTGTCAGAAGCCAGTAAAATGCATACGTAAGGGGTATGCATTACCAGGCATGGGGAGAAGCTCTGCACCCACTTCCTAACCCTCACAAAGTCCAGTTGTCAACAGCACTACACAGAATAACTCCGTGAAACAGGAATTCAAGTTGGAGTCATTAATACTAGACATATCTATCTCATCAGAATTAGCAGTTCTTGGTGGTTAGAAGGATTTTATTAAGGGGTATGAATCGAGTGACACTCCCCATAGAAATTGGCTGAGGAAGTAAGTGGGTAAGATCCAACAGAGAGAAATGGGAAAGGCTTGGGAGGAGAGACCCAGGGACGTGGGTGGTGGGGAGTTACACATGGTTCCCTCCTGGAAACAGAAGAAAGAGAAATCTTTGATTTCACCGAGCTGGAAGTGGGAAGGACCAGCTCAGGGAGAGAGTGACGTAACACAGCTGCTGTTCCTTGTGCATGAACTGGAAAGGAAACGCAGAGAGCCTGGACAACTTGTTAGGGATGAGGAGACAATCTCCATATTCGAGAGAGTATACCAAATCCCCTCTGGTTCATGAAAAGTTATTTAGAGGGACGACAAATCTGGACGTTTCTTTCCCAGAGACTAGCTCACTGACTCCCTCCGGGTGGGGGTGGTCCTTGTTTCCACCGAGCCCAGAACATCCGGCCACCATGTCCTCTGCTTGCATCCCCTAAGTGTCTTCACACTCTCTTCCACACCTGTTCTCTACCAACCAAGTCCATGTTTCCCGTGGCAGGTCAGAATAGATCTGTTTAAAAAATCATCAGCTGGATGAAGGTGGACCCAAGATTGGGTACCAGTCTCTTACTATAGATCCAGTTCGCTTTCCATAGCATGGTCCCATGTTAAGGAAAAAATTATTTAATTTAATTAAGTACCAAGAAGATGACCAAACATGGGGAGAAGCTCTGCACCCACTTCCTAACCCTCACAAAGTCCAGAAGCAGGAGACCACCTCCTCCCTTACTGAATTCCAAGATATTTTGCCCTGTTGTTCTTCACTCTGCTTATTTTTTATTGTGTTTTCATTAACAAAAGAACCTAATACAGTTATGATACATTAGAATGTGACTCACTCTCAAAAAAATATAGGACAGACATGGTAGGAATATAATTTCACTAGTGGAAAGTGAATAATTACAATAGAATTTAAGTTTGAAAACTTCTCAGGGAGAGAAACACTCTCTTCTCATTCTATTTCTTCATTCATTTTGTGATAATTACATTCATTTTGCAGATCTAGATGTATTTTTTCATGAGAAAATAGTAAGCTTCACAAATATATAATGTGCTATTACATATATATTTACATTTTCAGTTAAATATATCCTGCATTTAATTTTTTTTTCTATTTAAATAAATTCACTGCATGTAGGAACACACATCCAGTTTCCCTTCCTGCTCCCCTGTGGAGTAATTGAGTGTCTGTGTGTGTTAATAAAAGGAAATAGTGATTAAGTACAAAGAACTTCTTAATTCAAGCTAAAACCCTTGTTCTTGAAACACAACTATTATTTGTCTATACCATTAATAGTAATAGTAATACACTATTACTTTTAATGTCCTTTTGTGATCCATGCTTCTGGACAGAACAATGAGATAAAAAAGCATTGTAATTATCTATAATAGGAAATGCAATTTCATTTCCAAAGAACAAATACATCATAATACTTAAACATTGTAGGAAGAATACGACTGATCTAATCAATAATTAAATAGACAAAGGAATGTGACCTTCAAGGCTATGGCTAGATAATTATGAATGGTTCAGAGTAATGGAATCACATTCTGTTTCAAATTGAAAAAGTGTACGTATTGGTCAGCTCAGGCTGGTGTAATAACATAACACACGGGGTAGTTTAAGCAACAGAAATTCATTTTCTTGCAGTTCAGGAGCCTGGAAATCCAAGATCGAATCAAGCTACCAGGGGGAAGAGGACCTCGTATCTCCCAGGCAAGCAAAAGAAGCCTGAGCCCAGGCCCAGTGTCCCAGGTCTGCAATGCTGCCAGCAGGAAGGGCTGGATTCTGTGTCATCTGCTGTAGACTGTGACACACAGGTATGCCTGGGACATCTGGGGGACACAGAGAGCTCAATGGTTGAGAGAGAGTCTGAAAAACACAGTAAACGTTCTAACTGGGAAATTACATGCACAAGCCCAGAGAAAATGCATTCTCAGAAAAGGTTTGCAAGGCCTCCCAAAATCTCTAGCTGGGCTGGCTGGTGAAGGTCTTTCCCTGCATGAAGCCACCGCATAAGAATGAGAGAGGGGCTGCTTTCAAATGTGTGATTCCAATACAAAATTATAGGGCACATGGAGAAAAAGGAAAACACCTCCCAATCAAAGGAACCAAAGGCATCTAAATGATATTAACATAATAGTATTTTAATGATGTGTTTATATATTTCTCCTCTGTTGACAATTTTATTCTCACTTCCACGATTTGTATAGCACTCTTTATATCAGGCCATTAGTGAACTGGGGCCAGGAGAGTAAACACAGGTAGCTCAACACGTTCCCAGTGACTTCTCACGTAAAAAGTTTAGGTGCTAATGGTGTATCAACAAGTTATCCATGAAATGAAATACCCACAAGCTGGGCACAGGAGCTGCAACAAAGGCACAGCCTGCATTAGCAGTTGGTTGGGCATTAGCTGTGACATGTTAGTCCTTGACGTTCAAAGGCATTAGCCAATGTGTGGTTTTTGTCTCCATATGTAAACGTATTTGCAAAACCAAAGGATGTGACCAGCTGCTCACAGGTGAAAGCTCTCCTGTACCTTTCATTCTTGGCAGCTCAGCCGCTTTGACTCATGCCCCACTTATGCCATCGATCTGGAAAATGTGCAGAATCTCTGTGGTTTCACACCAGCTCCGTGGCCTTGTTGCTGTTCCCACCGTGGCACAGCTGTGGCAGCAGGTCCGAGGGCCGCCCCCATGGTGACAACGATAAGCTTAGGAGCAGACCATTTTAAGTAGAGCATCTGTTGTGCCTTCCAGAAGCACTGTTTGAAAGCCACAACATGCAGGACTGGAAAGAATCACAAATTTTATGCAAAGCCTTTTATTTTATTAAAAAAAAACCCATAAGTTTAAAGAATGTAAATTGATAGTCAATGATTCTTCATTGGTTATTAACACAAGTGAAGTGGGTATTCTTTCCAAAGCATCATGTTGTCATTAGAATAGTCCATTGACAGCAATGTTCTTTCCTTCCTTTCCTTCCCCTCTTCTTCCCTCCTTCCCTTCCTTTTATTTTGGCAACCATTCATTTGTTAATTCATCTATTCGCAGGTTTTTTTTTTTTTTTGGCCAGGCACCTAAAATGTTCCTGGATCATTATGAAATGCTAAGTATGTAAAAATATAAGTTATAATCACAGCTTTAAAATTAACAGCTAAGGTGTGCCTGGCTGGCTCCATCAGTGAATGGTCTGCTTTCAGCTCAGTCTCAGGTCATGATCCTGGGGTCCTGGGATCCAGACCCACATTGGGCTCCCTCCTCAGCTGGAAGTCTGCTTCTCTATCTCCCGCTGCCCCTCCCCCAGCTTGTGCTTGCTCTCTCTTTGTCTCTCTCAAATAAATAAACAAAATCTTGAAGAAAAAAAAGAAAGAAAGAAAGAAAGACCCTTCCTGAGACTTAACTTTTAGCTTATGAAGTTATTATTACTTTCCCAGAAACTATGATTCTGAGAGTCAGTGAGTCTGATGTTAGCTACAGCTAAGCTTTGTTGGAATTTTCAGATCAATACACAACTTGTCATTTGAGGGCGAATCTCCATGTTTAGCATCTAAATTGGGGATCATAAAGCAATTCTTCCCTTGATTTGCTGGTTCCATATGGATAGATTCTGACTTAGACTCCATTCGGTTCCCTATTGCAGTCCGTTGTGCCTCTAACAATGCTCAGCATCCTTGCAATTTGGACACGGACCACCAGAACTAAATTGCAAGACCCCCTTGAGAAAGGATGTCTCGCTAGGAGCAAATGCCCATGAAAGCCTTTGAATCTTTTCTAATCACCATCTCACCCTCCAGCTTCTTCCTCTTTGTTTTCTGACACTAATGAACCAGAACACAGTGATGAAAGTCTGAAAGCTAAAGGGATTATTTTTAATTCTGAAACTCATTTTTATGGATCGGTTGCACTTATAATCATGTTTAGATTGTTCCTGTTGCTTTCCCTCTAATTTTCAAGGGAGATAATTTCACTTTCTATAAATCTTTCCCTTTCAGTTTGAGAAGAGTTATCTGTTTCCCTTTGTAGACGAAACCGAGGGCTAAGTTGATTTGGTTTTTATCACTCAACAACCATCGAGACTCATCCAGGAAAGGCTGTGCCCCTAAGGTGCACAAAGTGAGTGGCCTAGGGAAGAAAGGGGGACAGACACAACTCAGGGATTTCCCCCCCCTTCATTCATATCCATCCACTCTACAATACTGCAGTGTTGCCACAGAGATTACTAATCCCTTTGAAATTATTTTTGTGTTTATACATGACAATGGGAGAAAAGGTCATAAGTCTTCAGGTAACTTTACATTTCCATTAAGTAAAGTGCATTAAAAACTAAAATCATAGTCAACCCCTTTATATCTCACAGATACACTATGTCCAAAAACAACATGATTTGAACAGTTATTTTAGTTTCCAGTGAAGTAAAAATTGTTTAAAGTCCTGGTGATTGCAATGCAGGCTCTCCCTATTTCAGGGTCCCAATGTACTGTGCCGTTTTAAAAGTAGCTATTAAGACTATACTTGCAGGGATCATTTCTATAGTTTGTTAAAAGTAGCTACTTACTGGTATTTTTTTTTTCCAGTTATTTTGGCAGTTTTAAATATATGGATATCAAAATTTTTAAATTAAGGTGTACAAAGATATTATTTCATGTATTAAAAATTTCAGTTGAATAAAAGTACATCAAAAACCCCTCCACTGATTAAAATTTTCAAATTATTGTATTACTTTAATTATATTTCCCTGGATATCTAGTAAGAACCAATTTTTTTTCTTAATTCTATTAATGATTTTTGTTTTCCAAAGAGCCAGTTAAAGTCTCTATCAAGTTATAGGCCTCCTCGAAGGAACAGTCTTAGCATAAGAATTTGGGGAATATAAAAGATATCTGAAGGACACAAGTAGAATCTCCTTCATGAAGTGTCTGATAAAATATTTTGCCCATTTTTAAATGTCGGGTTTGAGGGGCACCTGGGTGGCTCAGTGGGTTAAAGCCTCTGCTTTCAGCTCAGGTCATGGTCTCAGGGTCCTGGGATCGAGCCCCGCATCAGGCTCTCTGCTCAGTGGGGAGCCTGCTTCCTCCTTTCTCTCTACTTGCCTCTCTGCCTACTTGTGATCCCTGTCTGTCAAATAAATAAATGAAAAAAAAAAATCTTAAAAAAAAAATGTTGGGTTTGACTTCCTCTTACTGAGTTGTCGGTGTTCTTTATATATTCTGAACACAAGAACTTTGTCAGATGTATGTTTTATAAAAGATTTCTCTTCAACTGTTGCTAATTTTTGCAGTTTCCTAATGGTGTTCACAAAGAATATACTCTAAAAATTCCAACTTGGTCTTAGTTTAATTTATCAATGTTTTATTTTGTGATCTGTGCTCTCATATGTCTCACTCCAGAAATATTTGCCTAAGCCAGGGATATAAGGATTTTCCTCAAACGTTCTGCCAGAAAATTTGTTTGACACCCTCATTTATATCTAAGATCCATTTCAAGTAAGTTTTTGTGTGTATGTGAGGTAAGGGCTGAGGTTCATTGGTTCATGTTAATATCCAAGCAAGTTGGCACATCTTGTTGAAAAGATTATCTTTCCTCTTTAAATTATTTTGGCACTTCTGTAAGAAAGAAATGGATCATATCTATGTTGGTCCGATTCTGGATTTTATATTCCGCTTCATTCATCTATTGGTCTCTTCTGATGCCAATCCTAGAGTCTTGACTACTGCAGTTTTCTATTAATGCTGGTAATGAGTTAGCGTGTATCCACTAGACTTGTTCATGTTCAAAATGGTTTTGGCTATTTCAGGTACTGTAAATTTCCATTTCCATGGTATAATTGACATCATTGTCTTTAAAGGATTTCCTTAGATTTGGATTGTGTTTGCATGGCAATGTCTAGATGAAGTTGGTGAGGATCCCACATTAACAGCATTGACTCGTCAAATCCAGGAACATAGGCAACTGCCTGGTTATCGATGTGCTCTGCAGTTACTCCAGCAACACTTGGCAAGAACGCTTCCTGCACTTCCAAAAGTTTTCCCCATTTCTTCCAGGTTATGTACATTATTGGCATAATAGGGTTAACGGGTTTTCACTGCCTTTTAATGTCTTGGGCATCTGTAATGATGTTCTCTCTCCACGCCCCTCAATTCCTCTAGCAGGAATTTTAATGGTTTGTAGATTGTTTTTTCATAAATGGCTTTGGGTTTATTGACTTTTCTCTATAGATTTCATTTTCAGGGTCATCGAGGTAGGGTTGTACGTCTGTTACTCCCTGGAGGATCCCACACATGTGAAATAGAGCTTGTGGTTGGTGGCGGGGTTCAGATGGCCCAGTTCTGGATCCTTTCCTGCTGTGTGGCCCACGACTGGCTGCAGGTGGACGCTGAAACCCGCCTGCCCCACAGGCTTGTCTCCTTTCAGCTCAGGCCTTTCTCCTCCTGGCGATGACGCTCTGCTGGTTGGTGCACATGCATCTGGGACCATTGCTGCTGGTTGGGGGACTGATGTTCTCATCATTATGTGATGTCCATCTTTGTTCCTAGTAATTTTATTTGCTCTTAGAACTGTTTCTTCTAGTATTCATATAGGCACTGTTGTGATTTGTGATTTGTGAAATGTGATTTGTATCACATTTCCCATTCTTTTACTTTCAATCTATTTTGTTATGTGTGATTTTCTTGTGTACAGAGTATAGTTGGGTCATGAGTTTTTTCTCTATTCTGCTAATCACTGCCTTTCAATTTGTAAATTTAGACATTTTAATATATAAGTTAAGTTTGTATATGCTGAGGCTTAATTTTGTCTTATTTGTTTGTATTTTTTTAATTTTTTTAAGATTTTATTTATTTATTTGACAGACAGAGATCACAAGTAGGCAGAGAGGCAGACAGAGAGAGGGGAGGAAACAGGCTCCCTGCTGAGCAGAGAGCCTAATGCGGGGCTCGATCCCAGGACCCTGGGATCATGATCTGAGCCGAAGGCAGAGGATTTAACCTACTGAGCCACCTAGGCGCGCCCCTGTTTGTATTTTTTTTTAAAGGTTTTATTTATTTATTTGACAGAGATCACAAGTAGCCAGAGAGGCAGGCAGAGAGAGAGGGAGAGGGAAGCAGGCTCCCTGCTGAGCTGAAAGCCCAATGTGGGACCCGATCCCAGGACCCTGAGATCATGACCTGAGCCAAAGGCAGCGGCTTAACCCACTGAGCCACCCAGGCACCCCTGTTTGTATTTTTCCTTGTGTTTCTTGTTCCTTCCATTTTTTTCCTTCCTGTCCATCTTTAGGTTACTTAAAAATCTTTTAGAGTTACATTTTGATTTATTTATGATGATTTCGAGTCTATCGATTCGTACAGTTTCTCTGAGTGGTTGTTATAGTTCTTGCTATGATGTATATAATTTATTGCAAGCTATTGGTGTCAGTGTTTCACAACTTAGAGTGGGGTGCAGAATGTTTGTTTCTCTTCAGGTGCCTTTCCCTTCCACCCTAAAAATATAATTGTCTTAATTATAATATTATTAAAATTTAAATATTATTAAATAATATTTAATATCAGTAATATTAATAAAATAATGTTCAATATTATCATATTATATTAAAATATAACTAGCACCACATCAGTTGTAACTTTTGTTCCAGCCAAAATATTTGAAAGAAGCTCTCATGCAGTGAAGAACAGCCTATTATATTAATAATTAATTTTATATAAATTATAATAAACATATTATATAAAAATATAATAAAATTTATATACATTATAATACATTATTATATTAATAAATTACATTATATTAATAACAGATAGTTGGAAGAAAGGCAGGCAGGGAAAGGGGGCCCCACCCTAAGAGGAACCACCCTTAAAAGGATTTTACACCACCCAGCAAGGAGCCCTCCACCCTCTCCCATGTGACAGAAACCTGACTGGGTGACAGGTGCATGAGGGTTAATCAGATTAAAGCCACCCACCAGCAAGCCCATAAAACCCCCTGGACTTAGAAACTCTGGTGGCAACCCTCTGGGGTCCTTTCCCTCTTCAGAGCTTTGTACTGTCACTTTGCTATCACTTTGTTGACCATCCTTCTGTCTGGTCTCCCTCTTCATTCTTCACAGAGGTGTGACCAAGAACCCCGGGCACTGGCAGAGAAAAGTTCCTGTAACAATACTTCCTCCCATGTTTCCCCATCCATCATTCTTTCTCCTTTTCTGAAGATCCCTTCTGCCTCTATCACCATTTCCTCTGAGTTTGGAGAGCTTCCTTTAGGTGTCATTTAAGGGTAGACTTGCTAGCAAATTTTCGTGCTCCTTTGACTGAGAATGTCTTCATTTCCTCCTTATTCCTGATGGACAGTTTCATTACTGGATATAGAATTTCCAGTCATTGTTTTTGGTTTGAATCTCTATGTTTATGACTTTTTACTGAATTTGGGAAGTGTTCATTGTTCCTTCAAATACTTTTTGAGTACCACACTCTCTCTTCTTCTGTGTTCTGAACTTTTGCTTTTTTAAATTTTTCTACAGAAACTTGAGACAGTATTTTCTATGCATTGGTCAAATTGAATCAATTCTGTTGACCCACCTTCCCATTCAGTGAGTCCGGCCTTTGCATCAGCATTCTGTTGAGAACAGCGAATGAGCATTCTCCAAAACCTCAGTTATTGCAGTTTTCAGTTCTCTAGCTTCCTTCCTGTTCTTTTATAGAACTTCTATTTCTCTGCTGAGGTTTTCTATTTTCATGTGTTTCAAGACATTCTGGAATTGACTTATAAAACCTTTATAAGAGAGTTATTTTAAAATATTTCCAATATTGGATTAAACTCCACATCAGAATTTGTTGGTTGTCTTTTCTCATGAAATGGTGATTGTTCTGTTTGCTGGTATAAGGAGTGATTTTCTGTTCTTTATCAGGCACTCTGTTTATCTCGGTCGGGACTCTTGTTATCTTACTGCTGTATCCCTCTGTATCCTTCAAAGGCAGCAAACATGTTTATGTTTAGGCTGTGAGTTCTACTTAATTCTCTGAACTTTAATTCCCATCAGAGTTTTGTTTTTGAGCCTTTGCCATGTCATGCTTGTCGGCTTGGTTTTCAGGTACTGCTGGGACCGTTGCTCAAGCCCCACCAGTGTCTGTGGGGGGTCCCCAGGCAGTCTTCTGGGGTGGAGAGAAGCCACGGATGGTCCTGGTCCCCTCATCCCACCTGGGGGAGGTCAGGGTCCCTCAGGTTTTTGGCCCTGGGCCTGGCTCTGGACCAGGGGTGAGGTAGCCACAAGTTTCTGTCGCTTGGCCTGGGGCATGAAGCAGGGGCTGCAGACTAGGCCTTTGCTGTGATGACTGCTCTTGGTGGTTTGGGTCACCAGCAGAGGCCCTGCTGGAGAGAAGCTTGTGACCCCTCGGTCTCTGCTGGGTGTCTACTGTCCCAGTCCCTCGGTCAGAGAGAGCAGAGGGTTCCTTGCCTTTCTCTCCTTTTCTCCTTCTGTTGTCTACCCCTTCTATTCCTCGTTGCCTCTCCATTCATTATGTAGTGCGGAGATGGAAGAACAGGAGGTGTTGTTTCTACTGACCCTGCACTCCCCAGAACTCCCCAGTCCAACAAAAGATAGTTGAGATACAAACTATTGAACAAGCTGGTCATTGGAGTGCTGTAACAAAGAGTAATTAAATATCTGTATGTACCCACCTCTCGACTATCTCAGTGTCTGAAACTACCAATCAGTGACGTTTTTAAAGTTTCAGAAACCATGCATATAAGGCATACACATTTTGGAGGGTAACGCTCTACTATTGCACATAGGTAGAACAGGACAGGAACAAAATAGCAAAACCACCGCAACTCAGCTTTAAATACCTTGGGAACCAGGGAGCAAGGGAGATACTAATGCCTCAAGGGGACACAGGCCTTTCACGAAGTTTCACTGCCCAGACCTCTCAGGCCCAACTGCACTCAGTGCAGGTGAGAGAGAACGGCTTCGGCGGTGTCCCACAGATTAGTTTCAGGTGTTGCTTTGCAGTTTACTACTCTGTGGCCTTGGCTAAGTTACTTTGACTAGTTACGCTTTCCTGAGCTTCTGTTCCCTTTCTTTTAGTTTGGAAATGACAAAAGTTAGTCCAGACAGCATCTGTGTGGCAACTAATGAGAATGTGTTTATTATTTTTTAAAACCTAGTAGAGTGCTTTGGGATTAATAAATGTGAGTTTCATCCATCAGGTGCAGAGTTTCCATAGATGCCAGGTTTGGTCATTTTCTTTTCCAAATCTCAGAATGAGCACCTCCGTTGAGAATTTGCTGTTACTCTTTTCAGAACACTAAGATGATTGGCTCCTGAAATTTTCAGAGAGTGTATGTTTTCTTATATTTTTATGAGGGAAAAAAAGTACCTAATGGGTCAGAGCAAATTATCTCACTTTATCAATATATTACCATGTCCTGTTAATGAAATATTTAATCTCCGTGCCTACTTTCTATTAAATAAGGTGAGTTACTGTGTCAGGTTCTTTTATTTGAATATAAAATTCTTTCCAAAAGTCTAACTGGCCATCTCTCTGTTTAAGATATTTATCTAGAGAAAGAAGAATTTACTGGCCTGGAATTTGGTCTCGCCAGCTCCAGAATATCCTGGAGACACCGGTAGTTGTTGGTCCAGTGTCTAAGTCTGGTACTTAGTCTGGTACTTAGTCTTCTCTAAAAATTATTGGCAGCCAACCTTTGAAATGCCATATGGTGGTAAAAATAAAGGTAATTTAAAAAAAAAGAAAAACACAAAGGCAAATAGAAACCATACCACATACCTTGAGATATAGAAAAAAAAAATCCATCAGCCAATGGTCTAAAATGATATAAACAGGGCACCTGGGTGGCTTAGTTGGTTAAAGCCTCTGCCTTCAGCTTAGGTCATGATCCCAGGATTCTGTGATGGAGCCCTGCATTGGGCTCTCTGCTCAATGGGGAGCCTGCTTCCCCCCTCTCTCTGCCTACTTGAGATATCTCTCTCTCTCTCTCTCTCTCTGTCAAATAAATAAATAAAATCTTTTAAAAAATGATATAAACATAGAAAAATATTCCTATGTTGAGGACCTTAGGAAAGAGGAAATACTTTTGACAGTTTTATCTCAATAATGAATATAATTTAATACATTTTTTGAAAATGTCCTGGCACAAATCATTATTGCTTTAGCCTCTGAATTAATAAAAATCACAGTGGAATTACAAGTTAGTAATCTGTGCATGATTGTGACATGAAAAGGAAAAAAAAAACAGTGATTCTACAGAGAAAAAAGGCTAGCATTAAAGTTCTAGGAAAAATATATAGGATTTTAAAATACGACTTTTCAGTTGATGTTTATGGTGTAAGATACACAAACACACATGTAAAGATGTGTGTGAAGACAGAGATAGATAGACAAATAGTTACAATATACATACCTATTTATATGCGATGTTTTATTCATTGGATTTCCCTTGATCTATTTAGAGGAACTTGTCCCAGGGCGCAGAAGGTCTGGAAATGCAACTTCAAATCCTAAAACGATGCTGGGAGAGGTGGACATACCAAACAGAAGTTTCTGTGCAGTTGGAAATCAGTGCCCAAAACATGATATATTGTCTTTAATGTTTTATAAAGTACTGGAGGAGTTTTTCTGTGGTCAGTTGCAAAGACACGTCTTATCGCATTACTTATATTTGCTTAACGCTCTATGAATTTCTGATGAATCTTCCTCACAATCACTTCATGCATCCTGAAACAACAGTTGATGTTCCAATTGAATGCTAGCCTAAGTGCTACTTTCGAAACCATTTCACATGTGCTATACAATAAAAGCTTCAAAATGAGTGAGGAAATTTTCTGTTTCCAGGAGCGTATGCTTTATTTTTTCTATTTGCCACTTGTTCGGTGATTGAATATAGACTTCACCATCTTAATAAGGAAAATATAATTCCCATGTCAGTTATATGCTTAAGGGAATTCACTTCCTCTCTGGTCATGCTCTTACTTCTGCAACAGATGAAGATTGGTTGAGGAACACAAAATTTCTATGTATAATTTATGGAGGGCTTTAGGGTTGGATTAGATGCAAACAAGCACTCCTTAAAATTATAAACACGTACAGTCTGTGTATGGGGAACTTCTTTACTGCAAATGTTACATTTTTTGAACTATGGAATTCCTTTTAACCTCCTGGTTATGTTGAAACTAATGTACATATAAGCTTTTGTACACGAAGTACAGGATATACATGTCTAATCTACTTATAATTTATTTTTGAAACATTGCTTCCATCAGTGGAAATATTCTTTCTCTCTGAGATTTTATTTATTTATGTGTGTGTGTGTGTGTGTGTGAGAGAGAGAGAGAGAGAGAGAAAGAGAATACAGGAGCGGGAGAGGGGCAGACAGAGTAGGAGAAGCAGATTCCCCACTGAGCTCTGACCCAGATATGGGGCTTCCAGGGCGGGATCTCGGGACCCTTAGATCATATCTGGAGGAAACCAAGATTCTGCACTCACCAACGGAGCCACCTCAACTCCCCCATCTGTGGAAATATTCTGAAATTTTCATTGTCTGGCATGACAGACGTTAGTTATACATTGCTAACACTCATTGAAATGTTGCTAATGTGATTTAGAAACTAATTTTTTAAATTTTAGCTAGTTTACCCTATTAAATTTAGATGTAAGATGAGGTCGTTTAATATATTTGGGAAAAAATGATTCAAAAGTCAGTATTTCCATGGAAGTTTATAATAAATAGATAAAAGGGACCCAAACCCTCAAACACAAACAGATTAACAAAATCAATACTCATCTAATCAAATGTGCCTTTTTAGAAAGCATCATTTGCTTTTTTATTTTTAAAGATTTTATTTATCTATTTGTCAGAGAGAGTGTGTACAAGCAGGCAGAGAGGCAGGCAGAGGCAGAGAGAGAAGCAGGCTCCCCACCGAAACAAGGAGCCCGATGCGGGACTTGATCCCAGGACCCTAGGATCATGACCCGAGCCAAAGGCAGTGGCCCAACCCACTGAGTCATTCAGGCGTCCCTAGAAAGCATCATTTAAAGAAAAAAGAATCACCTATTTTATATATGTAGAATATTTAGAGTGTTAAAAAATAGATTCATCAAGCAGGAAGGACTCTTAGGAATGAGGCAGGAAGATTCTTTACTGAAAGCAGAGGCATATCTCATTACAAGTATGTACATAATATAAATTACAGTGGAGTTTATTAAAACTTCATTAAAGAACTGATTTGAGAGTTGGCATGACCACATTCTAATGTATTCTGCCAAAATTCTCCTAAGAACTTTTTGTATAACATACTTGCATTTCTTGGCTTTAATGCTTCTATGCAATCTGCTTCATTTAAATTCTGTATAGCCTGGTTTCTGTGTTCTTAGAACTCCATCAAACATCTCTCACAGTGGGTACTAATAATCACCCTGTCGCTAACTCCAGTCAATAATTTCCATCCTGTCTTACTTCACTGCTCAGTATCTCTCTCTTTTTGGAAACCTTCTTTTCCCTCGCCTGCAGCATATCACACTTGATTGCATTTATTTTTTAATCACTGCAGACTTTTCTCTCTTCTTAAAAGCCATCCTTTCTCCATAAATCCATAAAACATCAGAGTTACTCAGCTGTATTGGTTCCAGCCACCTCTCCTTTTTTCACTACATACCATCAAAGGTGGCTTCAGTTCCCCATACAGTTATAACTAGGAAATGCATATTTCCTGTTCTATCCTTCTTCTGCATTCTAAACCTCCTTGCCTATGAATCTTAAAAACATCCACTTGCTCAGCCAAAACACTGAGAAGTTCAACAGAGACAAGTCAAGGATCTTTCCCTGTTATTCCCCAAACAGGATTCTCTTCCAGAAATGGTTACTTCAAGAAGTGGCCACATAATTCACCCAGTTGCATAGTCAGAAATCTAAGCTCATGTTTGATACACAGTTTAGCAACTTCAGTATATCCAGATCCACTCAATCGTAACATCTATGGATGATTCCACCCAGATACATCAAGTTATTTCTGTTTCCACTGCCACTTCACCAAACAGAATCCTACATTCCAGAAATGTTCTCATCTCTTCCTAAGACTACTGGAGCGTATCACTTCCCAGTCTTTTTTTTTTTTCACCCAGAATTCAGGTTTAATTTTACTATACTGAAATCTGACTGCCATCTAATAACCAAGAAACCTTCAATAGCTTGTAATTACTCTTATGATAAAACCAGCATCCTTAAAATGGCCTATTAAGACCTTGCATAAAACTCTCTCTCTTACAATATGTATATAACAAATTATTATTAATTGCTTACCATTGGTTATGAGCAAAAATATATCCAACTCATGCCCTCAATGAGTTTACTGATTAGAAAAGGAGAAATATATCATTCAAGTAATTGTATAATTGAATGTAAAAATGTGACTACCATCATTAAAAAGTCCACAGTTTTGTGAACCTATGATAAAGAGGCTTGATTTAGGCTTATAGGTAAAGGATTTTGAGCAGAAATCTAAGGACAGTTTAACAGTTAACTTGATTTTTTTTTTTAAATAAAAAGACTGCTCCATGAGAGCACATCATCATTTTTAAAACATGTAGAGGAAATTATTTGGATCCCTTACAGACATAAAACACACTTTGTATGCTTCTGTTCATTTGTATTTATTAAGGTGCATTTTATGACCCATAATAAGGGCTTGTTGGATCATTTGGTGTGCACAGGGGAAGCATGAGTATTCTGCTGTTTCGTGTAGTATTCTATCAAATATTGTAAATTCCTTACTGCAATCCCAACTGTAACTATAGATTTATTTCTCCTTTCAAATCAGCCAGTTTTTGATTCACATATTTTGATGGTCTCTGATTTGATGTGAATAAACATTTATGAGTCTTAAGTTCCTATGATGAACTGACTACTTGATCATTATGAAATCACCTCCTTTGTTTCTGGTAGTATTTTTTTTTTTTTTTGCTCTGAATATATACCAAAATAACCACCCTACATTCTTTTAATTAGCATCAGCATGACAAAATTTTTCCCACCCTTTTACTTGATCAATTTGTCTTTATATTTAGTGCATTTCTTTTTTTTTTTTCTAAGATTATTTATTTTAGAGAGGAAGAGCACATAGAAGTGGAGAGAGGGCCAGAGTTTGAGAGAAAGAGAAAGAGAGAATCCTCAAGCAGACTCTGGCCAGTTGCATCCCTCCCAGGACCCTGAGATCATAACCTGAGTGGAAATCAAGAGTCGGATGCCTAACCATCTGCAGCACCCAGGTACCCCTGGTGCTTCTCTTAATGTAATTGCTTTGCTTTTAGATCCAATCTGATAATCTCTACCTTTTGTGTACTTAAGACTTAAAGTCTATCATTTTGGTATTTGTTTTCTATTTCCCTCATCTCATCTTCCTTATTCCCTTTTTCTGCTTTGTTTGGATTTGTTACTATTACTCAGATTTTATTTTATCTATTTTATTAGCTTATTAGCTATAACTTATTTCCTTATTTTAGAAGTTGCTTGTACTAGTTTTCTATTGCTGCATACAAATCACCACAATTCAGTGTCTTTTTTTTTTTTAAGATTTTATTTATTCATTTGACAGATAGAGATAACAAGTAGGCAGAGAGGCAGGGGGAAGCAGGCTCCCCGCTGAGCAGAAAGCCCGACTCGGGGCTTGATCCCAGGACCCTGAGATCATGACCTGAGCTGAAGGCAGTAGCCTTAACACACTGAGCCACCCAGGCACCCCACACAATTCAGTGTCGTAAAGCAACACTCATTTGTTTGTTATCTCCCACAATGGTCAGGATTTCAGGCAGTTTCCATAGGACAGGATTTTTGCATTCTTTTCAGAGTCTTATAAGGTGGCCATCAAGATGTGAACCTGGCTGGAGTCTTTTCAGGAGGCTCATGTAGGGAAGAATCTGCTTCCAGGAACCACTTTACCCTCTTACGGTTGTGTAAGGGAGGACCCCATCTCACCAGCCATGGACTAGAATCCATTTCTGCTCCTAGACACCCCCCCCCCACCCATTTTCACCACTAGCAGTTTGTTTCTTCAAGGCCAGCAGGAGGGCTCCCTCTCTGGTTTGTTTAGGAGCATGATGTCATGAAATGATGTCATCAGAGTGACCTGTTTTGCCTAATGTAGCCTGATCAACAGATGAATACCCTGCCACCAGTACTATATTCTATCATGTAGAAACAAGTCCTAGTTTCACTGGGAAAAATTACAGGAGACTGACTCATTGGTGGTCACCCTGGGGGATATTAGCCCCACCTCTAAAAGAGTTATAGTCCATGGCTTTATTTTACCAGGGTCCACTTTTACCCAATATGCAGCTTTACATAAATGACAAAAATGTGTAATTTACTTTTGTTTCTTTCCCCCCCACCCTTTTTGTGTGGTACATTTTACTTTTGTGTATGCTATAAATCCCACATTATTGTTATTTGTATTAACGTAGTTCATTACCTTTTTTTTTTTTTAAAGAATTTATTTATTTGAGAGCAAGAGAGAACATGAGCAGGGGGAGGGGCAGAGGGAGAAGCAGACTCCCTGCAGAGCAGGGAGCCCAATGCCAGGCTGGATCCCAGGACCCTGAGATCATGACCTGAGCCAAATGCAGAGGCTTAACCAACTGAGCCACCCAGGTGCCCCTGTAGTTCATTATCTTTTTAAAAAAGATTTAAGTATTGGGGCACCTGGGTGGATCCATTGTTAAGCGACTGCCTTCAGTTCAGGTCATGATGCCAGGGTCCTGGAATTGCGCCCCTCATCTGGCTCCCTGCTCAGCGGGAAGCCTGCTTCTCCCTCTCCCGCTGCCACTGCCTAGGTTCCCTCTCTCTCCGTTCCTCTGTCAAATAAATAAATAAAATCTTTAAAAAAAAGATTTAAGTATTAAAATAATACATTTTTATTCAGGTAGTTACTATTTCTGGTGTTTTTCATTTCTTTATATATATTCAGATTTCAATCTAATGTTGTTTCCTTCTGCCTAATAGACTTCTTTCACATTTCTTGTATTGTGGATTTGCTAATGATAAATTCCTTCAGCTTTTGTATGTCTGAATGTGTCTTTACTTATCATTCGTTTTCTGGAAGGTTCTGCAACAGTTTATTTATTTATTTATATGTTTACTAATTTATTTTCTAGCAGTACTTTAAAGATGTTGCTTCACTCTGGTGTTTCTTACATTATTTGCAAAGGGAAAGTTACTATAATCGTTATTTTTGTTTCTTTGTATATAACATGCCCTTTCCCTGCCCCCCCCCAAGCTGCTTTCAAGAATAAAAAAAATAAAAAGATTTTCTCATATCAATGGTTTCAAGCTACACAATTACGTAGGTCTTGGTTAGTTTTCTTCACGTTACTGTGAATTTACAGTTTTCATCAAATTTCAGATTCTTTGGTCATTATTAGTTTTTGTCCTCTTGCCTCCTTCAGGGACTTCCTTTTTAAGTATATTAAGCTTTACAAACTGTCCCACAGCTTACTGTTATTTTGTTCTTTTTATTTCATTTTAACTTTCTATAATTTATCTTAGTTTCTAAGTTGAAGTCTTCAATTTCATTTTTTTTCTTTATGTAATGTTTAGTCTGCTACTCACCTATTTCATCTTTCACATTGTAGTTTTCGCCATTGTAGTTTTCACAAGTTTGATTTAGGTCTTTATTATATGTTTCATAACTGATTAACTTTTTAAGATTTTACCTATTTTTGACAGACAAAGATCACAAGTAGGCAGAGAGGCAGGCAGAGAGAAAGGGACAAGCAGGCTCCCTGCTGAGCAGAGATGTGGGGCTCTATTCTAGGAGCCTGAGTTCATGACCTGAACAAAAGGCAGAGACTTAACCAACTGAGCCACCGACACGCCCCTCTGATTAACTTTTTAAAGAGCTTTATGGAGACTCATTTAAAGTATAAACCGAATTGCTATTTTTTTATACAATTGTGTAACCTCTCCATAATCTAATTTTAGGACATTTTAATTTATCCCCTACAAAAAACGCCATGTCCCTTTGTAGACCCTCTGCATACCCTAGCCACCCCCAATTTGTGCCCCACCAGCGCTCTCATCCTCATCCTAGCCCTGGACAACCATTAGTCTACTTTCTCGTTTGGATTTGCCTATCTGGACATTTTGTTTAAGTGAGATCATAGAATATGGTCTTTTGTGACTGGTTTCTTTCACTTTGCACAATGTTTTCAAGGTTCATCTGTGCTAAAGCACGTATACCTCATTTTCTGTTTTTACTGAAAAATACCCCATTGAATGATGTAGATTTTGTTTTCCAGGTCACGCTGATGGACATTTGGGTTGCTTCTACTTTTTGGCCCTTGTAAATAACACTGCTGTGGACACTCGTGTACAAGTTTTCTGCGAACACGTTTTCATTTCTCTTGGATATATACCTAGAAGTGGAACTGGGGTCCATATAGTCACCCGGTGTTTAACATTTTGAGGAACTGGTATTTCCCGAGCAGATGCATCATTTTTATATTCCCACCAGCCACATCAGCATTCCACTCTCTGCACATCCTAACCTTTTAATACTTTTTATACCTCTGCTCATTTTTTTGAACATAACTGTTTTCCTTGCCTGTTTGATTCTAACATTTACTTCTTTTCTGATCAGTGATTTTTTTTTTCTTCTCATTATGGTTTTTCTTTTCCTCCTTTTTTTTTGCAAACTTTGTGGTTTTTAACTGGATGCCAGACATTGTAAACTGTACGTTGAAGGCTGCTGTTCAGGCATGCCGGTCTGAGCGCTCTACCCAGGGCCCCTAGCTGCAGCTTTCGGCCTTACCGGGAGGAGCCAATTATGGTTCCTGCCTCTCAGCGTCTTCCAGTTCCTTACGTCCTTTCCCCGCAGCCCCCCTGCGGTCTACGGTGCCAGGCACTCAACTAATCCAGAGCAACGCGGAACAGGTT